>NC_136490.1:108639292-108824292 GCF_053919585.1 Euprymna scolopes
TGATGCGCATTTATTTAGTTTCACAAAACCTTGCGTGCTTGACTCGAAATTGATAAACATGATTGTTTCCGTGTAACTAAAACTTAATCACATTTTCTTTATAATTATGTACGTTTATCAGTATGTGCACAGATATATTGTGAATGAGAAACTGATGCGTTGTTGATTTAACCGTTAATTACAGCAGACAGACCCGCGCATCTAGACAATCCGGGGTAATTGCATGGAATACATGTTTCACACATAAAGGACAAAGAAAAAAAAACTGAAAACATTATTGACAAGATGCGTTTCTCGTTATAGGTTTTTTTGTGATTTTCAATTTTCAATATTACAGAAGAAGAAAACTCATATTGAAAGATTCTTGTTTCATTGCATGGTTTAATGATTGCTTTTACGTATTTTTGTATTGAACTTACAATTTATATTCTTTATTTCGTAATTATTTAATTATAAATGGATGTTTTCGTTTTTGTTATACGACGGAAGCTATGCATGTTTTACCTAGAGAGAGACCAACTTAAAAGCACTCTGATTCTTCAGCCATGACCAGCAAGTGTTAGTCAGCATCATTGCCGCAATGCGACCAAAACTTACATGTTAACAAGGAAATCTTTTAGTATATTTATTAGGTTTATCTAAATAAAATGAAAGCAATTTTTCAAATAAACTAAGAAATTAAACAGCTATTCAATGAAATATCTACACATATTTATATTGTTTGATAAGAATCAGACTGCATTTAAGTGTGCCATGCTGTATTTACGATTTTCATGAGCGTTTTAGCCTGGGTCGTCCGTTTCAGATTTGAGAAATAATGGGGAGAGAGAGGAAGGAGTGATATTGAATGCAGAAACAAAGTATTGTGTTCTATTGAAAACAGACCTAACATTGTATACCTTGTGTTTTGTATATTTCTAAAATAAAACAATGACTGGATAATTAAAATATATCTTATTGGATTTGAAAAGGTACAGAGTTAATTTCTTGGTATGTTGCGATACCAAACAAGTTCGAATCTATGCTCAATATGCATGCATGTAGTTTTGATGATTGTACGTTTTACAAAATTTGTGTATAGATATGGGTATCTGAGAGAATATAATATAAAAAGGAAATACACGTAAAACAAAAGAGGTTTTACAAAATCAACAAAAACGATAAAATACAACATAATTAATAATAATAATAATAATAATAATAATAATAATAATAATAATAATAATTTATGTGATGATGAAAAGAAATGGCAAGTTCATGCAATAAAAATACGATTGTTTGTGATATATTTTTTATATCTATATCACGCATGATTGATCCCACAACATAACATATGTACGAAAAGAGACTTGATTTCTGTCCATTTATTCATATGTAACGAGCACCAAAATCCAGAAACTAAATTGTACATGATTTCAAAGTAAATAAAGATCAGTTTCTCATTGAAATATTTCGTGTGTTTCTTAAATAATTTTTTTTTTTTTTTATGATTCCAAAGAAGTTGGGAAGATGAGGAGATCATTTTTTATCAGAAAAATCATCTGAATACACTTCGAAATATCACTGTCTTATCACTGTCTTATCACAAGAATAATATCACTCTTGGCCCGTAAGCAAAAATACGTTTCAACTAAATAAAATTTCAGTAAGCCGTGGATATATCGGATATGGGATTCTACAGCACTCAATATAATGACCAAGATTACAATATTAATACTACTCTAATATACTGTTTACATGTAGACAACATTTTATCTACTTCTTTTCTTCAAAGTTGAAGGAAAGACAAAACTTATGATATATATATATATATATATATATATATATATATATATGTATATATATATATATATATATGAAGTGAAATTGTCTGTAAGTGTATGTGTGTACATTTACCTACCATAATACTCTGTCAGTTTTAGATGTTGGTTACTTGGACATGGATCAAACTTTTAAAAAATTTTATTGGTGTCCAAAACAATAAATGTGAAGCGTCAAAATTAGACTCAAAGTTAAAAAAATTAATCAACTCTGCAGTCTCTATCAAATTACCCAGCCAATATTTTGGTCTAAAAATTTGAAATATTACATAAAGTGTACGCAAGTTTTAAATAGGTTTTTGGCTGAAAATTCGGCGGCCAAGGAGTCAAAGTTCTAAAGTTTTTACATTTGTGGTCTATAACTAACTATTTAGCTTATTATGTGTCTAAATATTCGAAATTTTACATAAAGTGTAGTCAAACATACAGCAAGCTTTTTTAATCAGCTGTTAGGCGAAAATTTGGCTTTCAAGATGTCAAAGTTGAAATAGTAGACCTTTGCATACTACCAAAAACCTCCGCAAATTTTGGGCCTAACCACTTCAAATATTAAATGTAGGGTACCTGGATATGGATCAAACGTTTTTTAATATATATACATATGCACATAAAGTTATGAACGGTACATAGGCCACTAGCAAAGCCGGGATGAACTGCTAGTAAATAAATATTATTGTTGTATTGAAAAATTATGCATGACGCGATAATAGTGGTCGCAGACCTTAATAATTTGGTGTTTTTTTTTTTAAATAATAATTGAATTCGCAGTATGAAATATACACGTCGGACAATGTACACATCCCATATTTACTATATATACCGCAGATTACATTTAGCATTAATGTAAACACACATTTAACATTGTTGCCTTCTATATTAAACATAATACTAAATGTTCTGTATTTTTTAATAGCTGCATGACATTTAAAATAATTTCAGGAGTCTTATAATGAAAAAATTAAGGGAGGAAAAATGGTGAAAGGAATTCTACAGACAAAATCGGAAGTGAAGCATGAGTAAATATCAGATAGGTGAGAAAAAAGTAAGAACACATGGGAACGTTGAACATTGGGAAGATAATACATGTGAAATATTGCTTTAAGACCGTGTGCCGACCAATGCAGGAATTCTTATTTATTTACTAAAGACAATATAAAATAGACACACACACACACACAAACACACACACAAATAAACAAACACACGCACACACACAAACAAACACACGAACATATATATATATTAATATTTATAATATAAATATACATTTATAAATATGAATATAATTATACATAGAGGGATAAATGGATACCACATATGAATATATTCTCTATTTTAATGAGACGGCAAAAGGTGTGGCTGCAGTTGTATTCTTAAGTTATACAAAATAATACGAGTTTTCTATATAAAAAAAAAACTTAAAGTAAACGCAGACGAAACACCATTTCAATATACAAATTTTATTTTCCCAATATTTATTTTTTAGGTATATGATATCATATTTATTAACACACACACACACACACATACACACACACACACATATATATATATATATATATATAGAAAGAGAGAGAGAGAGAGAGAGTGTGTGTGTGCGTATGTGTGTGTGTGGGGGTGTGCGTGTGTGGGTGTGTGTGTGTGTATGTGTGTGTGAATACAGATAGTTTACCCTTGTTCGGATCTATGAACACTGTTTACCCTTTTATTCGGAATTTAATATTTACATATATTTTCAAGTTATAATATTTACAAATGAATTTATATATATTTATATATATGTATATATATATATATATATATATATATATATATATATTTACGTGGATGCATGTATTATTAATTGGTATATGTGTTTGTGTAAGTTCACATTATTACGCATGCAAATATGGACAGGAAAAAGCCCGATATATTATTGATTGTATCTTAAGCTTACGATTATCTGAATTTGATCCTCTCAATTAATATATGTAACCATTGAGAATTGATTGGACTCATATCACAAAAGTAAATAACTTAGGAAGCTAATGGATTTCGTAATGCACACAGTTCTTTTTCAAATAAGAATGGCATCCTTATTTAAAAACGTATATATATATACATATATATATATATATAAAGAGAGAGAGAAAGTGTCATCCACATGCATTACTGTTTCGCTGTATCAATGCTCATCAGTGAGGCTAGAGAGGTAACTACCTAAATCTAGGAAAGAAACCTGATCGTCCGTACGACAGTCAAGTGTTTCAACCATTACGGCAATCATCAGATGGTGTGCGGGTATGAATTAAAGATTTTATGACATCGTTCGAATATATATATATATATATATATATATATATATATATATATATATGTGTGTGTGTGTGTGTGTGCGTGTGTGTGTACGTGCGTGTGTGTATGGATATATATATATGTATTTATATAATTGTATCTATGTATAAGGTTTTTTTGTTGTCTTTTTTATTTACAATTCCCGTCTGAACTCTAAAAATATATATTTATAATATAACTTTGTTTGTGAGATATAATCAAAATTTTTGTACAGATAAAGAACCCTAAATAATAAATTTGGAAGATTTTGTTTTATTATATATATCGCTCATATTTGGTTGAGGAGAAAAAAACAAGGATAGAAGTTCACTGTTTAATTTTTCGTCGGTATAATCAGTTATCAACTGATGGGCATAAAGTTGCAAAATGCATTGTATATTGTGTTCTGTATAGAAGAAGAATACGTGTACAAAAGTGTCCGTGCAATTGATTGGAATCGCTTTACAAGTTAAAATCGTTCATTAGATAATAAAAACGTTTGATTAAATTCTAATTTATCACGTATTTATTTGATGTGAGTAAATGTTCAAAACGAAACAATTTTTACAATATCGAAAAATGACAATTGCATGTACAAAAGTCGTTCATGGAATTATATTCATTAATTGCGTAAAACTTTTAAATAGAGGACGGATATAGCACTAATATGAGACAAATGTCATGGGTCATTTAAATATATCACGTTGAGAAAGCATGTCATTGTGACTATCACTTAGGATATCATGAATTCTTTTAATATCATATATGTAATTCAGTCTTTCTTTTAAATCTTTCCTTATTAGTCCTGATACATCTTGTATATATTTTCTAAGTCTTTTTTTTTGCCATTATAAATTTCCAGTAATCTCTCACTATTTTGATACACATAACCGTTTGCACCCATCTAGTGACAGTTTGTTCTTTCCTTTCTTTATACTCCATGTTACCTTCACGTCTATTTTCTTCGTATGATGACTTTTATCAAAGAATGTTTAGTTTAATTCATTTGTTCCACGTCTCTTATTATTATTATTATTATTATTAGTAGTAGTAGTAGTAGTACTAGTAGTAGTAGTATTGTTATTATTAAAAATATAACTATTTATCATTATTAATCATTATTATTATTGTTATTGTTATTATTATTATTATAAATAGAAGTATTCATCATTATTAATTATTATTATTGTTATTATTATTAACAGAACGATTTATCATTATTAATCATTATTATTGTTATTATTATTATTATTATTATTAATATTATTATTGGTGTTGTTATCATTATTAATATAACTATTTATCATTATTAATCATTATTATTTCTATTTATCATTATAATTCATTATTTATCATTCTTTTTCTTCTTCTTCTTCTTATTATTATTATTATAATTATAATTATTATTATTATTATTATTATTATTCCTATTACTATTATTATTATCTCCATCAGCATCATCCTCATTATTATTCAGTTATTCATAATGAAAATACATATTTCTTAAAATAATTATACAGATATGCTTTTCGTGAAAAACAAATTTTAAAATTCGCTTCCAGTCCAAAAGATGAAATAAGTTTGCCTATGTTAACGATGAATAATATTATAATAGCATTTTTTAAAAATATGGTAAAAAAAACCTGAAATAGGAATATAGTGTCTGTTTAAATAGCACCTCGAAAATATGAAAACATAAGACACAGTATGTTTACACTGGAATCTAATTATTTATTCGGTGTATATTTTTTAACTATCAACATAATTATTACTTTTATTATATGCTGCGAGTTATGAATCATTCAAATCGTTAATGGCTGAACCATATAAAACAATTTAATATGTTATTGGTGTTTACTGTATATAAGTTTGTACTAAAGTTTACGTCAAGAGCAAATAATATTTCATTAGAAATATTGCACTATTGTTTTTTCACTTATTGTTAATAAATATGTATTGCTTATTAATAAAAATACAGTCATCACAAATACTCCAAATATGCTTCGGCTTTGAAATCATTTTTGAACATGAAATCACATAAAGTTTATTTCTATGAAAAAATATGAGTTATTTCCCTTTATTCCAAATCAATACTCATTTCTTTTACATCAGTGGTTAGATAATCTTAGCAGAGTTTTTGATCATTTTATTTTAATTCTTACTCAATAACAATATTATGATTGTGTCAGAAAAATATTTTAACAAACCAGATTTATTAAATGTATCGACTCGTGTTATTATATATCTTTATAAAAATCGAATAGCACAACGCAAATGATATTTCTATAATTTAATATATATATGACCTTGTAGAATGACGCTATATTCCATGACTTACTTGGGGAACTAAAACACAGCTTCTTACTCCTCGTAACTAAACCAAACGAATGTTTATAATAATAAGTGTGAGATCTCTAAAGATGGCATGCATTTTAAGGTGAAACTTAGAAAATCCTACGAGGAAAACGTGGTATAACAATATACTATTACACGGAACAAAAAAAAACACATCCATACACGGATTAAATCAAAAATTAGTATACTCATAAATGTAGTGTGACTGGTTCAAATATAAGTATATGAAATCAATAAAAATATGTAAAATGAGTTAACGTAGAAATACTGGTATAGGGAATACGGCGATTGTAAAAATTAAGAACATTAGAAAACTGAGTTTTATTAAACAAAGATAAATTATAAACAAATGAATCTTACCGTAGGCAAGCAAATATGTACTTGCCTACGCTTTTGTTTTATCATAAACTAATGAGTTATATTTACATATTTAATGATGACTTTGAAACCTTGTTATATATACATACACATATATATGTGTGTGTATGTATGTATAAATATATGATATAAGTTTTAATTTTGAATGAAATATAAAGGTTCCCACATTCCTCACGTTCCTCAATACTAAATTTCCAGGAAACATTCATATATATAACATACACACACACACACACACGCACCTAAACACCCCTATATATATATATATATATATATATATATATATATATATATATATATATATATATATATATAGCCTTGGAAGATTTTAATCTTGTAAACTATACAAAAAAATATTTTTTTATCATTTATTTTTATCATTCGTTAGAAAACCATCTAGTCAGTAAGTCATTTAATCACCTGCAATCACTGCATCAACTCACTCTCGAATTTACTATAATACCAATATATATATATATATATATATATATATATATATATATATATATATATATATATATATATACATATATATATGTATATATATGTACATATATATGTACATATATATATATGTACATATATATATATATACATATATATATGTACATATATATATATATACATATATATATGCATATATATATGCATATATACATTTTTGTTTAGATAATTTTTTTAGATAAGACGAGTCATTGTTACCGTTGGTTTAAACCCGACAATTAGGGCCGTTTTAGATACCCATATTAAGCTATCCTCAGCCAATACTCATCACAAGCGATTAGTATTGGCGCAAGAGAGCTTGATATGGGTTTCTAAAACGGCCCTTAATATCGGGGTTAAGCCAACGGTACCAATGGCTCGTCTCATCGAAAAACTTTCTGCAAACAATATATATATATATATATATATATATATATATATATATATATATATATATATATATAAATACGCTATTCCTTTCGGATCTTCCTCATAATTGAGCACTCTGCTGGATTTCTTTAAAAAATAATAATTCATATATATATATATATATATGCGATTGTCTATCTGTTAGAAATTATATGTGTATAAGTTTGTAACTTAGTTGTAACTCATAAGGCAAAAAATACACATTTGAATAATAATCATCCAAACTATGCGAGTAGATCTATTTATAAAATATATTTCCAGGAGAATTCTTAATTCAAGAATATAAATAAAAAATATAAATCTTTAATAATTTACACGGTAAAACAACAGATTTAACGACATTTTTCCTTATTTCTTCCCAGTTATTTCGTAATGGAAATTGTAATCTGGCTCAAGAGACGCTCTCTTTGATCTTGGCAAGACGACATAGCTTGAGGTCAGCACGATCAAGTAGTGATCGGCTCCCATGTGATACGGTTTGTTTAAATAAACAATGTTTATTGTTTCATGTTACGAGAGTAAACAGTCGTAGGAAACTTATTTATACATATTCAGTTAGCGGTTACCAAATGCAGATGGTATTAATTACGTAATAGAAGAATGAGAGTTGATTTTACCTATTTACTATGCCTCCCCACGGGACAGAGTTAGACACCAGGCTCGTTTTTTAACGTGGAGAAAAGGTACAAAAATAAAAATTGTCTCAGTCGTGAAGGATTTCTCCTCCACCGAAAGAGAACAAGAAATGGAAGTGCAGCATCTGAAGAACAGATACTACACTTTGATCTTGACCAAAGAGTTGATTCTAGGGATCAACTAAAATACACTGTTATAAAAGAATCTGACGATGCCGTGTATACTTTGTGTATACTTACAGCATAATAAACGAATCAGGAACATGATTGTTCATATTACATGTAAGAATATTGAAAGTAATAAACTTACTGTAAAATCATATTTCAATCCATTAGACAGACTTATATACAGTGGCCCTTGTTTTGTACGTAGAGATCAACTAGAGAAGAAGACGACGCCCGCTTTTAGCAATGAGAGACACGGATCTTATTTGTAAGGTTGCATGTAAAGATTCTTATTTTAAACAACACAACGTGGGAACATATATTCCTTGAGATAATTGGCATGGGATAACTGTAAACAATGGTAGTATTTGCAGAAACCTCCTCTCATATACACTACTGCATCAATAATCTGTCAATATACAATAACAAAAAATATGTGTGCTTTTGTGATTTCGATATTTCGTTTCTGACCAATTGAAATCTAACCTAATGGATAAACGAACAGAAACTAAGTAGGAACATTATCTTACCAGATTAGGTGCAAAAAATTAAAAAAAAATGGAGGTTGAGATGATATAAACATGCATTTCCTCCGTGCACAGTTACGTAAATGTTCTTAAAGTCCATGCGTTGGAAGGAGAAAAAGACGAAAAATAGAAGGAAATGTATACTTTTCTCATATCAACAAGACACAATATATATGTCATTCAAAATATTTTGGTGACTCTTCATACAGGGTTAGTCACTGGAAACGGGTGTTTTAAGGAAAAGAAAACTGAATATTTCAACAGCAGGTGTCAAGACTACAATTCTAACTCCCTATCCCTTACTCGAGGAGAGCAAGGAGCGTTCTAAACGCATCCGTCTCCAGTCACCCTTTATATATACTACTGGTAGAACAGATGCTAGGGATCAATTGTTCAATTGAATTATATATTTTTCCCCATAATGGATATAATAGTTTATCCTAACCGGATGGAAAATATGTAACAGATATTATTTCTAATTAATTTCAAAAAACGAGTAATATCTTAAAATGTTTCCCCCTAATAATGTCGAAAATAATAATCATTATATATTTAAAAATCTAAACAATTCGTAAGATATATGCTAAATTGAGATTCATGTGGTATCAAATTTTTCCGTAGTCTGTTATATAGATTTGTTCGTAAATTTACCGACTACCAAACAGATAGCGAAAATTTGACTGAACTAACTAGCATTTTAATTGTTCACTTAAAGCAAAATATATTTAAAAAATATTGCTAAGAAAATATACAGCGCCGTATAAAAGGATAATTCAACTTTCTACATTTTATATTTCTGTCTGCTCGATGTGACGTGAAACCTAGACAGATACAAACAAGGAACACAGATAGAGAATGTTGTTTTTCTTCTAATGAGAAGAAATCACATGTGAGCAATTTTGAAAGAAACAACTTAGCGATGAGGAGAAAACCGTTGCTGAAAGGTTTATTTAATGTGCGGTTAATAGTGTTTCAAACTAGAATCAGTTTCTCTCCCATTTTGCTCTGCTCAGCTGAGGGGCGATTTTACAAAGATTATAAGACATGATGTATTCGGCACTGAACTGATCTCCTCTTACTTCTGCATATTGAGTGGGACTTCTCTTAGCCTGTTTCAGAGATGAGATACCTAAATAAAAATGGGAGACCTTGGTACGATTAAGACAAAATCGTCCCACAATAAAGTTTCTTAATTTCACCGAAGTCTTGTTTGTGTGAGCAGTGTAAAAGAAAATGTCACCAAGCACAGCATCATTTTAAATGCAATTCAATTGTTTATATGTATATAAATTTATTTAATACGTAAAAAAATCTGCCTGATGCTCTTTGAAATTAATGTGCAGATAGTTGTTACATTGCCAAAGTTACATACAGGTGTTGTCATGATTTAATGAAATGAATCAATATATAAAAAAAAAATAAATAAAAACAATGAGAAAAAATAATACAATTTTTTATACAGATTTTCAAATGTACTTTTTTAAAAAATACGTAAATAAATTCTCGTTTCGTCCAGGGTTGTATATCTTTCTGGTTTGTTTCTGTTTACACAAATATTCATTTGTCAACCTGTGAATTTAACATCACGTGTGTTGGATCAATTAAAATTATACCATTTCAACAGAAATGCTTTTCAAACAACAAAATAGAGTACATATAAATAAAGTATAAGAAAATTGCACGGACTTTATTTTGAAATGACTTCAGAAAATGCTTTTATTGTCGATTTTGTAATGAAATCAATGAAATTCTTAAACACCCTTTAGAATAAGTTGCACGAAAGAAAAAGACAATCTGAAAATAGTTTTTTTTTCATTAAAAGTTTTAAAAAGTAATAGCGTTCTATTTATTTTAAAATATAGAAACAATGAAAGTATCGAATGGAAACGAATAGCTATTACCGACTTGATAATATAAGGAACTTACGTAAATTCACTGCTTATCCTCTTCACGTATTATATATATACATATATATATATATATATATATATATATATATATATATATATATACATATATATACATATATGTATGTATATATATGTATATATATATAGTAAAACGTTATTGTAATTTTTTAGCGTTGACTCAAGTCCTCGTAATTATTAGCACCCGTGAAACTTCAAGAGTTGCCTCCCATTACATATGCGATACATGTTTCCTCTAATATATGTGCAACATGCGCCCATGTAAATAGTACTGACTATATATATATATATATATATATATATATATATATATATATATGTGTGTGTGTGTGTGTGTGTGTGTGTGTGTGTGTGGGTGGGTTTTTGTGTGGGTTTTGTGGGTTTTTGTGTGTATAATAATGTAAATTTAGTAATCTAGTAACACTCAAAATCTCGAAGTCATTACGAGCGAAATCTTCTACTCTGGATGTGGATTTCAATTTTCTTCAATCAGTTTCGTTTTCGATTATTGAACAATTCACCTACGATGAACCCTAAACTTAAGACGTATGCAGGTTTTTAAAACTGCCATTTATTCCAATTGAAACCAATGCAGCTTTTGAAGTGTCTTAAGTTTATGAATGGCAATTTTTAAGGATTTCCTGCTACTACAAACTCTGATTAGACGCCGTTTCTTAGTGATTTGTCCGAATGAAATGAGACTTTGGTCATAATTAGTTCATTATATTCAAAAAATTGCATCAAAACACTAGGATCTTTGACCTTTTTTCTCCGTTCTACAGCATATGTTCTAGATGCCCTCCATTTAGCTTTTTTTTTTGGGGGGGGGGAGGGTCACCCTGTATTCGTATGGCCGTGTTTATTCAAAACATTTAAAGCAATCGATATTTGGCAAGTGCTCTTTTCTGAATCTGACTTAATATTTTAGTTGAAATCGTTGCCTGTTAAATGTAAAGTTGAATCACATAAAAAGAAATATGTTCATTTAGGTAGAAATGTTTACTATTTGTTTTACTTTATTTATCCTCTGAAATAAGTACCAAGACAACCTTACTGTCCCTAAGAATTAAAATTCGAAAATATTCATTCGAATAACGTCAGAGGGTATATTCACTGAAACGCTGTTAATATAATAACACTAGAATTTATTTTTAAAAACAATCCAGATGACTTTACTTGATATGTTATTAGATTTCAGTAATCAAAATATTAGTAAAATCATTTGATATATTAAAGTTTCCAGTTCAAACTGGTTTCTGCTCATATTTTAAGAATGTAATCTTTGGAAAACATCTAAAGTATATGTTTTTCTATTTTGATATTGAATAGTCCTTTATCGAATTCAAATACCTTTATATGATTGTTCCAGTAATTACGATAGATATGATGTAATATTTTGAGGATGGAAATATACGTTCAAGAGCTTTGATATCTTTTCATTCACTGAAATAAACAAGCACATTTTAGAGTATTGAAGTCGTTAAACACCACATTATAACATTACACAGGACCAATAATACGTAACAATTAGCCACAATTTACTTATCACATTTGTATTTATGTAATCGTGCAAAGAGATGAGTATTCATGCATTATAACATATGCGAATCTTCTGTTCCGCAACATTGTGTTTTTCTTTTTCTTGTGGATGATTGAAAAAATAATTTTGGTTCTTCGAACCTTCTCGTTATTGGCAAGATTTGTTTTAAATGTTTATTACGTTAAATAAAGGCAGATCATATGAAATGTCTAACTTTAATAAGCAATATACTCCAAAACGACTATAAGACGTCTATGGTATTTAGTATAATATAGCATTTTTGACAATGTAATTGACTTTTGCATTTATAAAATGAAACGAAATTATATATCGAAATTCAATTTAATGAATAGTTCCGATTATGTTTGTCCCGATACGAATGCAGTTACCAGGAACTCTAAAAAACATGTATTTGTATAATAAAAATGCTATTTAACCTTTTTGCACTATTAGAGTTTTTTTTGAAAAAATATTTGTTTGCAACAGAAATATAATCCTGTTAACAGTACTGCAAGCTCTACGTAGTTAAGTGTGGAGAAACAGAATATCTGGCGCAGGTCTCTGTGAAAATTCTTATGCCCAGGAGAGTCATGTTTTAAAGACATGTTCAGCAAAATTGGTGTTTGTATGGCCGATACACTCTGCATTCTCAAAAGTAATCCCGGCAGAATGCAAACGGTTCTGTATCGAATACAGACTAAATGATTTGAAGTGGAAAAACAATTCACTTCATACAGTTAATACATCATTCCAAAAAACTAAATATTTAATTTGTAAATGCAAATAACTCTATAAGATATGATAGTTTTAATCTTCTGTCAATAATCTATACGAATATTATGGTTGCTACCGAATTGCTATTTTATTAGAGCAGCATATATCTTACTTGCGCTAACATATATATACACAGTTGTATATATATATATATATATATATATATATATATATATATATATATATATATATATATATACATACATATATGTTTATATATAGGTATATATATATATAGTAATATATAGTTATATATGTATACGTATCGTTATATATATATAATAATATGTATGTATGTACTAATACACACCCGTGTAACCTATTGTTACACCACGTATATAATTAAATCAATATGCTCACATGTATGCGTAATAATGAATATTATCTAGCATGTTTTAACTCTTTCTCAACAGACTTCCAATGAGCGGCATGTTTGTGTGAGATCTACATATTCTAAATGATAAACTACAACAATTAACACCGAGATATTTGGATACGTGTTTAAAACATATGCGTCGAATTATCTTTTGTTCGTTCCAACACAATATCACTCTTGAGTTTCACAGAAGTAAAAAATAGGCCCACAGATGTAACTTGAGCAATGATATATGATTTGTCGTGCTCTGTGAAAGTCACATACATTAAATAAGGTTAAATGTTTCGCATTCATTTTCAAATCAATAGTTGTTAGATAAGTTGAATTTATTTTAATATTCTCGTTATTAGGGTAAGTAAAATTGCACAAAGGGTCTAGTGATTGTAAAAATATAAGTTTGTAGAATTATCTTCAATTCCGTTCATAGAACAGTTTTACTTTGACGATTTAGTTCGACTGTATATATATATATATATATATATATATACATATATTTACATATATATATATATATATATATATATATATATATATATACATACAATTTTACAAACATATTATTTACTTGCAGATTCTTGGCCGGGAAAATATGTTCCGATCAAAAGGTATTAGAAAAAGAAAGAAAATAAGTTGGTGTGTATATACTTTAGAAAACGTGTCTAAGATTAAGAAATTTGTAGATTTTAAGACAAATAAATGATTGGTTTTCACTATATGACAATTTATTAAAAATATTCTAATAATTATTCGTCAAACTTGTACAATAAAACTCTTCCCCTTTCATATGTATATATATATATGTGCATATATATTATATAGATGTAATATATATATAGATGTAATATATACATATATATTATATATATTATATATATGCTATATAATATATATTGATATATGCGTGTATATATATTATATATGTGTATGAATATAAATATACATATACACATATGTATATATATGGATATATATATATACACACACATATATATATATATATATAGATAGATATAGATATACATATATAAATACGTAACAATTTTAACTATTTACTAGGATTCAAAGTTATACATATCTTAAAGTCAGTTATTAAAACACACCTATATTTAGGTGCATATTAGACATTTTAAATAAATATGCCAACTTAAGTTAACCAGCAATGTGAATTCTTCTATATGCTTCATGTCTAACATAAAATAGGCATGCTAATGTCTTCTTAATAAAAAAAAACGAAGTTGCATTCTATTAGGAATAGACAAAGAAATATTAATGATTAGCATAAAATGTAGTAAATATTTTACGTAACGAAACAGCTCTGTAAAATTTACCGAAGTGTCGATGAGGTTGGAAAAGCTGATTAATAAGGAAACAAAAACCTTGAATCCTTAAATATTGCTATGTTTTAATCAATTTTATATGTTGTTCTACTTTACATGACCAGAACTTTTTTACAAAAGGAATTGTATACAGAAAGTTCAGTATAATCGCAAAAGCATATATATATATATATATATATATATATATATATATATATATATATATATATATATATATATATATACATATATATATATGTATATATACATATACATGTATATATATATATATACATATATATATATATATATACATGTATATATATATAAATTAGTTTGGTGCAAAAATAATGTCGGTTTTTGGCGTATCTATATTTCTGATAGAAAACGCATAGTTTTTGCCCTAACTTTATATATATATATATATATATGTATATATATATATATATGTATATATATATATATATATATCTGTATATATATATATATAGAGAGAGAGAGAGATGTATATATATATATGTATAAATATATATGTATATATATATATATATATATATATATATATATATATATATATAGGATAAAAGGAAATAATAAAAGATCTGAAACTTTTGACAATCCAGGCAAACATCCTAATCCATAATATTCCAAGAATACCCTTTTTATGATAGTTATCGCTAAGAAGTATTTCTTAGCTTTTTGTATTTAAGGGAATTATTGCATATATGAAATTTACAATTAATGACCCTTACCTGAAAGTATGTTTACACTTAGTGATATTTTACTTATGGTATTTTAGATTGCATGATCTCACTGAAACAATTTACCATTGTCTACACGTTTACGTTAAGTTAAAAGAAAGGACGATTATATGAAAATCATAAATAACAACAAGTTTATTTGTATATATTTATCTGTCTTTTTATCTGAGCGTATGCGTCAGTATATGTGTGTGCATTGCCCATCTTATGTGAATGCGTATATTCTACAAATAATGGAAAAAAAGATTGATGATCGTTCGCCTTATTGTTCGCAATGAAAGTATTCTAATAATATAATATATGTATAATTATTTGCATTTTTCTTTTACAATCAATAAATTTTAGATTAATCTGTTTTCTCTTATGTTAAATATTGTTGTGTTTACTGTTTATTTGTGTGTGCTGTTCTCCTTGTTAATGATAGTATTCCTCTTGTTAGTGTTACCTCTTAATGGTTTACTTCCCTCCCTCCGCCCAAACCAACAACTCCTAATTTTTCTCCTTAGTAATTGCATACCAGAAAACCGTCAGAAGGAAATTAAAAAAAAATCTTATTTTTCTAAACCCCTGTTCAACTCAATGTAATATTCTTAATTATAATGTTTTGTCTTTTGTTTGTATGAAGCAATCATTTGTGATTAAATTATTTTACTTAAAAAAAAACAATGACAAAAAATAAAGAAAAATTAAATCATATTTATGATGTGTGTCGTGTTGAAATGATTGCGTTTGAGTTTTCACATTTTTTTGTTGTCAATTTCATTTTTGTGTTTGTTTATATTCACACCTGGTTTTCTCTGTGTCTTTAATAAAAAAGTCGATTCGTTCGAGAAGTGTGAGTGTTTTTGCCATTAATTACATTTACCCTTTATATCGGAATTATCACCACCATCATCGTCAACATAATCCATCATCATCCCCATCCTCAAGTAATTTTAATAAATGTATGAATGTGGTTTCCCACCTTTATATATGAATTAGTGTATCATTTAATGTGTTAGACTAAGAATATATTTATATTTAAATGGGGTTGCTTGTTAATAAATTTATATCTTTATAGACGTGTATGTTCATGTTTTTGCTGTTTTAATTTCTTATATATGTTTGTTACAAAATGAAAACAAAAATTTGTTAATGCATAATTAACTTGTTTTTTTTTAAATTTGTTTGTTGTTCATTTAATAATAAGTGCGCATGTGTGTATCTTTGGCAAGGAGAACAGGATAACATTAATACAACTATTGAAAATTTAAATATTTATATCATAATTTAGTGTTTGCTATTATACAGTGCGTAATGATTTGCAATTTTTCTTACAAAAATAACACGATGAAAGTAAATATTAATGTTAATCTCATTGTTAGACAATCTTTGCACCGTTCCAGTTATCGTGTTCACATTATGTCGGAGTTTCTCTTCAACTGTGTGTATCAACCTCTATACAAACCGGACATTCTTAAGCCCATATAGGGTTAACACTTATAAGGGAGCAAGAAGCTAGAAATAATTACAATTAGCTCATATGTACATATACGCTGCATTTATTCAAGCCATGTGTTTGCTAACTTAAAGTTTTCACCTATGTCTAACGCATACTTAACACATGCGTATTACTCTAACACACAAATTTCTCCGGAAAGAGCAGAGACATAATATATTTCTCGAAATAGAGATAGCATATAAATGACAGTTTACATGCGCCAAAGTAAGCAATAGTAAACATCTTTATTTTCTCATTTTTCATAAACTCTATAAAAAATATCGACTTCTTTGTGTGTGATTATTAACTGTGCACTGATGGCCGTCTTGAATCATTGGTAGGTATGATAATCTCAGAGTTAATTATAATATAAAATGTTATGATTTTTAGATTTGCGAAATCATATAAATATTTATCGGATTACTTAAACGGTAATGATTTTTTAATAGTGTTATTTTAATTTATTCAAAGATTTATAACGCACAGTTCTTAATCACAATAAAATCCAAGTCTTTTTACTTCCTACACTCAAACTAAAATGGAGAATGTTCCACGTTCTTCAATATTTCTTATTTAACAGTGTATAATGGTTTTGGAAATAGCGTTTAGACAATTGTATACAATTGTTACCAGTGATCATCTATTAATAAACAATGCCACTGGGTATATTTGTAAATGTTAAACACTAATTTCACTAAATATTTTGAGGTGAAATATATGTAAAAATATGTAAACCATATTTAATATAAAATGTATTGAATATATTCGTAAAATAGAATTAGCATGTGTGAACACGATACATTTCGGATATAAAATATCTTTACAACATATTGTCTCAGTTAGGGTAGTTTCCATTTGCTTGAATGAAAACATGAGCAATTAAATCTGAGAAAACTCCCGATTCACCTCCGTGTTCTCCCGCAAAATTATCACACAATTTCTTAATTCTTTAATCTCTTATTATTGTTTTTTATCCTTTATCTTTTTTGAAGTTTGTAGATAGTTTGCTATGCGTTGTGTGTGTGTGTGTGTGTGTGTGTGTGTGTGTGTGTGTGTGTGTGTGTGTGTGTGTGTGTAAGAATGCGTGTTACTGTATGTGTATGTGCGTTGTTCTTAAATTTTGGTCAGGATGGATCAGGTTACTTCTGCGTCGAAACAGGTCTCAACTATTGCTGCCGCCATGACGGTCGAGACTTTTGTTTCTTTTATTTATGCTGACGAAACTTGCGCCAAGGAAGTTTCTTTGAAATACTTTCTTGTAATTATATTTTCCCAATATTTTTTTTTTTAATAAAAAGTCTTCATTGATGTTATTGAATTAATTATTTAGTTATTTTTTCACAAGTTTATTCAGGTCTCTGCCCTTCTTTTTTTAAATGATTATCAGCGTAACAACATCCAGTTGTTTTGTTCCACCTTACTTTTTTTCTCGTTTTTTTTGCGTAATATACATATATAATTTTCAATATCTTATTTTATTTAAAGGGAAAATATATGTGCTTATTAACTGGACGTTTCAGTAGTTTTCTGTGGTTTCACACCGTCTTGCAAACGCCCCTGTTCATTGAGTTCTTTGATGGCCTGCAATTCTTTCTTCTCTTTCATCCTTCGGTTCTGGAACCATATTTTTATTTGTCGTTCCGTCAAACAGAGCATATGCGAAAGCTCGATGCGTCGGCGCCGCGTTAGATACCGGTTAAACTTAAACTCTTTCTCTAATTCAAGAGTTTGGAATCTTGTATACGTCTGACGACCCCGTCTCCGCTGGTTGGAATTGGGACCTACAGAAAAATAAAAAGAAAGAAATAATTAAAGCAAGAGCAAGTTCAAATCAATATTACTCACACTGTAAACAAATAATTAAACGTTTGTGTAAGTTCATAGATTTTTTTAAAAAAGGTGAGATGATATGAGATGACACTACGACTATATATAGAATATATAAAATACAACACAATATTTCGTACTTATGTTTTCACTATCTCTTGTAAGTGAAGTTCGTGTGAATAGTTCAGATACTATAAAAGTTAGAAAAGTTATGTGCTATAAACCAAAATTATTCTTTTATTCTTTGTACTATATTTGCCAACAGAATATATGATTATAACAATGACTTGAAGAAGAAAATTATACTGGAATTTGGGGAGAGAGTTTTGAACTCGGGTTCCGAGGCACACCAATTATTTTAGACAATGCGCGTAAATTGCTAATCACTAGTTGATATAAACTTGCTGCTCACTTCAGCAAGATGGGACACAAGATCAGAAAGTGGGGATGTTAAGCTAATGCCCATTAACTGGGGAATTCTGACCTAGCAAACTGCCCAGGTAGCCACACAAAATATTTTTAAAAATATATTAATATATTTTAAAGTGAAAAAATATTGTAAGAACACCCCTCTTCGAAAGCCGGTTGGCAAAACCTGGGTGGTTGGACACCCCAAGAAATACCCAGGCGGGGTACCACGGCCCGACAGATGATTGTCCTACACCGGTTGGGATAATTATTAAGAGTAGATTCTTGACTGGTAATTTCTACCCATTGTTCAAGCAACCGAGCAGCAAAAAAAAAAAAAATCATCATTTAAGATAAAAATATAATCACTATTATATAAACTTATAAATGCATAATTAAATATTATCAACGAACTTGCATTATTTTAAGAAAAATGTGTGTGCGTTGTATTATATTTATTATATTTATATATATGTATATATCATATATATAAATTATATATATGTGCATATGTATATATATATATATATGTATCAACAAAATCAAAATAAAAAAAAATCAATTGAAATTATCGTTGTTGGCATCGGAAAATAAGTACAAAATTCTCCATACAGATACCTATATCCTAAAACTTTCTTTTCCTACCGATAGGGGTTAATCATTCAAAATCTCTCTCTCTCTCTCTCTCTCTCTCTCTCTCTCTCTCTTTCTCTCTCTTTATATATATATATATATATGTATTAAATTGAAATAAAACCATTAGAATCGACACGGTTTTGCCAAGGAGAAACACCTGCCTTTATGCTATAAGCATAGAAATCCGGCGTCCTTGAAGCGATAAATGCATTGAAGGCTAATTCCTCATCATCTTGGCTTTTGAAGCATTTTCCGCACAGAAAGGTGTCAAATGCTTGTAAAAATGATAATCGGTGAGCGACAGGTCCGGTGAATATGATGGAAAATGTAGAGTCTAAAGGCTCAATATGTTCAGGTTCTGAAGGTGCAAGTGAGCAACATGCGACCAAGCATTGACATGGAGAAAAATTGGTCTCTCCATATTGACGAATCTCGAGCACATTCGTTGGAGCTTCTGGTTCATTTCGTGAATTTGTCGTCAGTTGATTTCACCGTAATTGTTTCGCCCGGATTCAAGGAGCTGTGACTTGCTGCAGACCAGCAAACAGTAACCATAAGCGTTTTTGGTGCAATTTTGACTTCGGAAAGTGTTGTCGAGCTTCTCCGCTATCCAACCAAATTGCCTAATGTCGCTGGTTGTCGCAGAGGATCCACTTCTGATCACACCGCAAAATCCGCTCGAAGAATGGGAGTTTTTTGTTGCGCATCAGGAGTGTAGAAGACACCTCAAATCGATGAATTTTTTGATTAACGTTCAATTCATTCGGGACCCAATTATCAACATTTTTTACTTCCCTTTTTGCGTTAAATGGCGAACGCCTGTTCATTGGTCGAGCTCGAGTTCAACAACAACTCCCCGTGTTATTTTGCGAGGATCGGTTTCAATTAAGGCTTTCAATGAATCGTTATTAACTATATTCGGCCGGCTGCAACCATTTTCCTCTCCGAGGATTTCGTCACCATTGCGAAATTTCTTGAATCATTGTTGTGCCTCACGTTCCTTACTGTTTCCTGGGCCAAACGCATCATTGATATCATGAGCTGTTTAGGCAGTTTTTCAACCTAGTTTTTACTGGAACAAAAACAAAATCTGATTTGTATGCTGTTTATGTTGTCGGAAAGCCTGCAAAATAGGAATGAATAGACTGAGAACAGTAACAAATAACATAATTCGATACCACAAAAATTGCGCCTTAAAGTGATATATAACCTGGCTATATATAGCAATGAATTAACTCAGAAATCATATATAAATTTGAAATATTTGAAGAACCGATACTGTTTTTGAACCAACACAATTCACACACACCCACACACACCCACACACACATATATATATATATATATATATATATATATATATATATATATATATATATATATATATATATATATATATATATATTAGAAAGTACTAGTCTTTGGCTGGGTTCAAACACAGCCTACAGAAAATGGACTCTGATTCATGAAAGTATGACAGGTTATGAAAAGGAAGGGTTGTAAATTTGGGTTGAATTTGGGGGTATCAAAACCAAAGCAAAATATGATGAAAGTAATAGATAACCCCCCATAATTTATTATACCATACCTGTTCACATCGAAACACTTATCACAATATTCTGTGAATCTATATTAAAAAAAAAAACTTGTTAAACTTTGTGGCATATTTACATTATATGGAGGTCAGGTGCGAACGAACACCCCATAATTTTATTATACCATATTTCTTCAAACTGAAACATAATTATCAAAGTATACTTACGCAGATAGATATGAAAAGCCTTTAACAAAGTATGTGCCTTTTTTCCATTCTATTGAGGCCAGGCGCGAACGCAGACCCCACAATTTTATTATACCAACCCTTTTTAAGTTAAAACATACTCATCAAAGTAGTTTTATGTCTATCTATATCAAAAACAATTGTAAACGTTTTTTTTATTTTTTTTTATTTCCATACTTTGTGGACCAGACGCGAACGCAGACCCCCACAATTTTAATGAACCACTGTTCTGTCAGACCAAACATACCCATTCCTCTGTCTCGATATATCTTCTATGAGTTATGTAATCAGTTGTTTAAAATAGTCAACCATATAGGAGCCTATTCGTGACCACACACACACACACACACACACACACACACACACACACACTGTCATTCAGCTTTATATATATATATATATATATATATATATATATATATATATATATATATATATATATATATATATATACCTTTCTCGAGTTTTCCAATATTATTTCTTTTTTCAACTATTTTAAAGGATGATATGGATTGCTCGGCAATTAAAAGAAAGAATAGTGTATTATTTTACAAATATAAAGCAATGATTCTCCGTCAATTCAAAATCGTCCCTCTTTCACCGTTATATATATATATATATATATATATATATATATATATATATATATATATATATATATATATATAGTAAATGTGTTCCTGATTTAAAGCTCACTATATCTTCTTCTGCCAGAATTAATAAGAGAAAATTAAAAATTGCACTTTGAAAAATTTATGATTACTGATCTAACGCGTTGATGACCTAAATGTTTCATATCTAATGTTGCATACATTGACGGTGAGAGACTCAAGGAATGCAACCCCGTACACGGACGTGTGTCAGAAGCAAAGATGACTCATTGACTTCCGTGTACCACGTAGTTTAAATTGTACGTCTTCTTAGCTATTCAAGTTTTCGATTAATATATATTTTAGACTTAAATTCTGGTATAACTCTTGTAATATTATAAGCAAATATAAAAATGTATGACTAATGTCATATTGTTTGTAATTTAAACTCTAGAATTAGTGTATATTTGAAAAAAAATAACCATGGTTAATCTTCTGTATTAAAAGAATATATATTTGATTATACTTGTATAGAACATAAATACTCAACATTAACTGCTTCTGATTTAGAGGTGATGCCCTTGCAAATCCCTCTTCTCCTAAAAAAAATACGCAGAACTGGAAGTCAATGTGAATCATGCAACCGTGAATTAATGAGATATTAAGACACCGATGTATATTGAGATGATATGATCAATTAAATGCTGCAAATAGTGTATATATTTTCTTCCCCCCTCCGTTACCTTGCAAAATGCAAAAATACATCGCAATCTAATGATAGTGAATATATATAAAAATATTTGCGCTAAGCAATGGAGGACGTAGTGAGAATTTTTTTTTATAATCAAGATAACAGAATAATTAGACAACCAGATGACAATGTCTAGTAAAATTCTAATTCTCTAGATTTTTACTAGTTAGTGGTAATGTCTACTAGTACAAAATATTTGTCAGTGAAAGGAATTCTGGTCCTTGGCCAGGCAGTAGACGGACATTAATTCATATATAATGACAGCGAACAATCTATACTTTAAATTAGTACTATTATTAGATACTATCTCTCTTTCTAACGGGTACGCTTTTCAAGATGTAGGGATAATAATTTTTTATATGTTGTTTTACTAATTCAAATGTGACGATGGCATGCTCATATATACGAAGCAGTAAGTACACGTTTAGGAATAACCAGGCTTGGGAATGTGACAATTTATTAAAGGTTAACTGATTATTATGAGAATTTATTGACTGTAAACATATGAATAAACACAGACGACATAGCATTGCCGATATGAGAATATATAGCGAAAATAATGAAGACTTTTTGTGGAAATGCGACATCAGATACGCATTTATTACTTAAAGATATCCAAACATATCCTTATCACTAGATATGAAGTCAGGATTAAAATGCACTGATAGACAAACTGTTTGACTTAATTTTAATTTAATTATAATATAAATCCTCATTAGTAGATGACTATCTTATTTGAAACATTAAAAATGATGCATTCCCACACCCCACCCACATACGCACATCCACCCACACACACATACACACACAAACACACACACACACACACACACACACACACACACACACACACACACACACACACATATATATATATATATATATATATATATATCGTAAGTTACAAAAGTATTAAGCTTGCCGAATCCATGGGTGACTGAAACACGAAATATTCTATGTAGCTTAATTGCCATATATATTTTTATAACTTACTAACTAACTCTTGCTATGTAATGAGCACTTCTGAAGTAAATAGTTCAAGTTAACACATAAAATTATACATTCGTATATTAATTAATGTGATTGAATGAAGTAGTCATATATATATATATATATATATATATATATATATATATATATATAACATGACACATGCGTCCCTCTTTTTATACACTCTATTTTTCCTCTCCCCCACTCTCTCACTCTCTCTTACTCTCTCTCTCTCTCTCTCTCTCTCTCTCTCTCTCTCTATATATATATATATATATATATATATATATATATATATATATATATCGAACCATTATGGAGAGTGGGTTTTACTATAGAACTTCCGTGTTGGAACATATGTTTCAAGAGTTCTATAGTAACACCAAGTTTCCCCAATGGTTTACTACTACATGCGCAGCCGCCATTGCTCAGAGGGACCATACATACCGTAGATTCATCCGGCATAATCCGTACAGACGGACAAAATTATTTAGATGCTAGAAATAATTGCAAGAAAGAAATGGTAACAGCTAAGAGTAAATAAACTGAAACCACCAGGAAACGCATTGAAGCGCAACAAATAGGACCTCGTGATTTCTGGACAATCTACAACGTAAATAACGGGCAATCGAAAATACATCCACTATCTAACAATCACAGAGCTGGTTGCACAGCAACTGAGAAAGCTAACATGCTTGCCGGTCAGTTTGCCTTAAACTCTACCTTGGAAGCAAGCCATTCCCTCCCTGATTTTTCTCTGCGGACAGAAAACCACGTTAGATGATCTACAGATCATGCCTTCCCAAGTACTTGATATTATAAAAAAACTTAGACACCTCAAAAGCATGTGGACCTGACCTCATCCCAGCTGATCTATTTAAAAAAATGCTCCGCTGAGGTTGTTCCTGTTCTCTTTAAACTCTTTAATAAATTACCTTAAATAATCTTGCTTTCTTGGCTGCTTGAAAACTGGTTTTGTGATACCAGTTTTCAAAAACTCTGGTGAAATAACTGCCCCATTAAACTATCGCCGAATTAGCCTCCTTTCTTTTTTTCGCCAAAATATTGGAGGCCTTAATTAATCAAACTCTAGTCCACCAACTTACAGCTGCTAAACTTCTGTCAGACCACCAATATAGATTTAGGCAAGTCTGTTCTTCTGCAGATAGTCTAACTGTAATCTCTGAATGTTTTTTACTAAGCACTGGATTAGGCAGGGGAGGGGAGGGCACTAGCCCTAGATATATTGAAGGCTTTTGACAGAGTATGGTACGATGGTCTTCTCATGTAAATAAAACCCTATGGTATTACTGGACGAATTCTTAGCATAATTAGATCCTTCTTAAATGAGAGAAAAATCCAGGTCGTCCTCGATAAGCGTATGTCGAAAAAATTGTATATAAATGCGGGCGTACCTCAGGGATAGAACCTTGGACCTTCATTATTTCTGATATTCATAAATGACTTACTTGATAAAATTGTCTCTGAGATGGGTATATTTCGCGACGACCCCACACTCTATAACAGGCAGGTGGGGCAAACTAATAAGCACATATCTAAGGGAATGGCCGAAACCGTAGAGGAAGATCTTCCGTCTGTAATGTAATGGGGTCAAAAATTGATGCTAACGATCAAGGCTGCCAAGACAAAGCAAGTTTACTTTAATAATTACATAAAACCTTACCAACCACGAATAGCTATGGATAGAGAATATTTTACATGAGAGCACTTCATTCAAGCCCCTTGGCTTAACGTTCACAGAAAACATGAGTTGAGATCATTACTAAGGTTGCTGCAAAGTAGGTGGGCTTTCTCTATCGTGCTAGGAAGTTACTTACGCCTAAAAGTATCCTGTACTTCTACAAAGCCACCATTCCCCTATATATGGAGTACTGCTGTCATATTTAGGGTGGTACATGTGCTGCTTGTCCCTCACTCCTGACAGGGTCCAAAAGAGAGTCGCCAGCCAAATAGGTCCTGAATTGTCATATAAATGCAGTCCCTGTCCTAGCAACTAAATGATGCATCCTTCTACGTGTTTTACAAGTATTTAATGGTGGATGTTCTGACGAACTACAAGCCCTTGTATCCCCTTGACGAAAATACCTCCGACAAAGTCGTCAAGCAGCGATGGCAGCGATGTCCTATCCCTACACAGTTGAGATCACTAGATGTATGGAAGCCTTTTACTCTAATATTTTCTTACCTAGAGCGGCAGGACTTCGGGATTCTCTTTCGGTTTCCTGCTTCAACAAATGTACTGACATGCAGAATTTCAAGTGTAATGTGAACAGCCATCTTGCTGCTAAATTCCCTAAATAGTACCCCTGGAACTTAGGTCCATAGTAGACCCCTACATCAAAGTGGCAATATGCCTTGTTTGTGATGAAAATGTATATATATATATATATATATATATATATATATATATATATATATATATATATATATATATATATATAACTACTTCATTTACTCACAAAAATTTATACGAAAGTATAGATTTATGCGTAAACTTTAAGTATTTACTCCAAAGTGCTCAATGCGTAGGTAGAGCTAGTTAGCAATTTATAAATACATATTTTATAAATTACTCTCTCTCTATCTCTCTCTCTATATATATATATATGTATGTATATATATGTGTGTGTGTGTGTGTGTCGGTGTGTGTGTCGGTGTGTGTGTGTTTGTGTGTGTGTGTGTGTGTGTGTGTGTGTGTGTGTGTGTGTGTTAGGACAGTTCTTATCAAATATACTGAACGACTTTTTGAAGAAAAATCATGAGATTTGAAATATCGGTTACTCGGATATGAGTAAAATTTATAATAAAAATAATTTTTAATAAAGATAAGTTTTTGTTTTGAAGAAGGGTTCCTAAGAGGTCCATATTTATGGATTGTTTCTTTGTGTTCATCGGATTTTTTTGTTTGTTTGCCAACGGTTTCACAACTGCGCCTGCGCGGTCGTGGAACAGGGCAGCGTACTTATATTAAGAATAAGCAGATTTGTGATACACTTCTTAGAGATCGTGTCAAACAGGTCTAATTTTTATCTTACTTGACACATTGTCTTTCGATTTATATTTTTTTATATGCGTATTTTTTTTTGCACTGACAAGAAGTGAACTGTTTATAATGACCATAATACTTGCTTGCACATGTCTCAGTTTCTTTTCTTTTGACTTCATTTTTTTTAGGAAGAAACTAAACGGGAAACACTAGGTATCTATTTATATATCTAGAAAGTTAGAATGTGTGTGGGGACATTTCTCGACTTATACATTCAACAAATGTATCGTCTTGAAGTTTGGTATATAGTGCATTCAGATAAATGTAAAACATTTTAATGGGTTCTCATCTGAAACAAAAAGGCTGCTATGGAGCCAAAATTTAAAAAAAAAGTACGCAGCGGAAGTGATCGACTTTTTATGATTGTACATTTTTTCACATGACAGTTTATTTATGTTAAAAAAGAGAAGGCTTTTAAACGACGTGTAAAGTTGGAACAATTGATATCGTACTTGCCTCACTGCGTATAAGTTTTTATTTTGATCTCAACGAGAGGATTTTTTTCACTGACAAAAAGTGAACTGTTTAGAAATAAGTATAATACTCGCATTCACATGTCACAGTTTCGGTTTTTTTTTTTTTGCTTTTTTTAAATTAATTTAACGTTACATTCCATACCTACGGTATTTCTCTTAATAATACATAAGAATGCTAAATTAATGAAAATACGTTATTTATGCGTATTTGACGAGAGAGCAACGTCGGGAGGCCAGCTAGTATATCTATAAAAGTAAGAATGTGTTTGTGAAGACACATTCCAACTTATACACTCAAAGATTATTTTGTGTATAAACTTTAAATTGTGTATGTAGTACATTCAGGGACGTGCAAGACTTTTTAATCGTTTTTAATTCTAACAAAGAGCTGCTAAAGTGACAAAATTTAAAAGATGTTACATGTTTATCATGAGAATTTTATCTTTTTGCCAATTGTTTACGAATGCGCATGTGCGGCCATTAAACATGACTGTTACTTAATATTATGAAAAGAAAATTGTTGAAAACAGTTTTTACATATCGTTTAAAGCTGGTTTAATAGTTGCCTTAATTGATTCACTGTTTACAATTATGTTTTCGATCTAAGCTCGGGTAGCTTGTTTTTTAACTTACAAGAAGTTAACTATGAAGAAAAATAAAACATAATATCCGTCTGCATATTTCTCAGTTTCTTTCTGCTACATTTTTAAGGAATTTAACATTACGTTTAATATGTGCACTATTTATATTCATAATAAATGGGAAATCTCTATTAATTAAAATATACCATTGATGGATATTCTACGACGGATAACGATTTTCTGATGTTCAAGAACTATGTATTCGTCAATTGTGGATGAAGACAAATGGTAATAAAATGCCTAAGTAAAAACCTCACTGATCAAAAATATACCTCAGGATAACGAGGGATTTTGTGCAATCCCTGTTTTTTTTGTTATTTTTTTTTAATTTGGATGTTTTAAGAGGATAAAATGAGTATTTATCTTATGTATATGACGAACGAACGAAAATCCCACAGAAATTGTTATGCTCCCTTTAAACAGAGTAAGATGCATGAATACATGTAATCTAAGAAATATATCATCACATACGGTAGGGTCCATGAATAGATATATGGATGAGTATATATATATATATATATATATATATATATATATATATATATATATTCAGGTGACCCTGAACCATTCGACGAGATAGTTACAGAGACAGCGTCGAATAGTTCAGGATCGCCTGATTACATATCATTGACTGAAACAGATGGATGTGTGTAGCGACCAAATGTGACTGTTTACTTTCAAATTTGTAATAAAAAAATGTTGCTCTTGTTATCAAGCACTATCTAACCACCTCGTTTTGTTTGTTAGTTTGTTTATATATATATATATATATATATATATATATATATATATATATATATATATATATATATATGCTAGACTAACCGTAACCTGTAAGGTCAGTATATGTTATAGCAAGCTATGGAATAGTAAGTGTATGAATAATGCCAAAAATATGCGGCTTTCGCGCTCAACAAGGGCCACCACTGTTAATCTGATAATTACAGTTCTTATTGCACGGAACACTACTTATTAGCGAAAAAAAAGTTTAGATGCGATATTATTTTTCAGCCTCCCAGAAAACTTTTTAAATATCGTCATTTCAAAGGAACATGTTTACGTGGAAAGCAGATAAGTAGTAGCAAAACTTGTATTTTATATAAACTTTAAAAAAACTATATAAAGTATTGGTCTCCTGTACCTTAAAATTTGTCTGATCACACTTCCATTGAATGGATTGTAACCACAATAAGTAGAGCTCTAAACTTAAGCCATTATGGTACAAAACACTTACATGACCACTTTTCCGCGCGGTAAAAGGTCTTTTGTTTGCATAATCTTTAAAATGTTAATGAATATTTGCAAGTAATTGTAACGTATTTAAACTACCAATTAAGGAATCTAATTCAATAAAAAAGACTTTAAAATAATTTTAATTAAAAAAATAAATAAATGCATAAAAAGCAATGGCTATTAAATTTTGTTACAGTTAAAGTGAGAAACTCACTTTTAAAATTAAATGGATCTGAAAAAGGAGTTGCCAGTTTAATGAGTTTTATTTCTTCGTTTTCTCTTAATTAACCACTTAACTGTGTGATATCACTTTTATTACCTTTGCTAACAGTTGTTTATTGCACGATTTTTTGTTATTTTCCATCCATAAAATAGTTAGATAGTATTGATAGTTAAAGAATTTATTATATTAGCTCAATTTAAACGAGTAGATAATATGATCTGTGATATATATGTATATATATATATATAAAGATATATATATATATGCATATATATATGTATATATATGTATATACATATATATTGTCGTTTGTGTACAGAAAGTTGTAAAATGAGACATGTCATTGGTACCATCGGTTTCAAGCCCCATAATAAGGACCGTTTTAGATATCCATATAAAGTTCTCTTAAGCCAATACGCATCTCGTGTATATATATATATATATATATATATATATATATATATATATATATATATATATTCATATATATACGTACACACACGCGCACAGAAACACATACACACCTATATATATATGTATATATGTATGTATATATATATATATATATATATATATATATATATATATATATATATATATATATATATATATATATAACACGATAGTGTTTGAATATATGTTCTGGTCATTTACAACGGCTTCAACGCTTTACCGCTCACTCATTTTTCGACCAAATGTCAAGCAGTTGTTAGTTTATAGATAACCATCCAGCTTTATTGTGAGAAACAATCGATTACGTTAAGTAAAACAAAGTTACGATAAATTTTCTGGTGTTCAAAATCTTTTAAAAATTTTGAAGCCGTGAGCAGTATTTTTTATGACTTGTTTCTATTGCAACCACATCGCCTCAGCGACTACTGTTGCTATTAATTCACTGCTGCGCGAAAAGAGAAGTAACAAGTTATACATAGAGAGTGAAAGCATTAAAGTGAGTTAACTGGGGGATTTTTATTGAAAGCAGACATGTGTCGTACATTGTTATTACATATGTGTTTATGGGGACAAAAATATTACTGAAATCAAGGAAAGAACAAGGGAATTTGTTTGAAGCCTGGTAAAAATCATGGATTACCATAAAAGCATGTGAGCATGAAAAGTAATATAATTAAGCTACAACATGTAAAGTAAAGTACTAGTTGTTAAAACTGGAAAAGAAAATGACAAGATATTATAGTAAAGAATATAATAAATACATATAACTTAACAAATTATAGGATTAAGAACTTAATTTTCTAAATTAATATATGACATTATGTAATCAATGAATAATACTGCAATATTTTAGTTTCACGTTTTTAAACTCTCAATTATAGAAGATAAACAATACTTTAAAATAGTTTGAATCGTAAATGTATTTGTTTTGTTTTTGTTTGAATACAATTTCAACTTTAAACGAAGAACACAAATAAAATTGTTTAAAGAAAGTTCAGCGTTTATTTGCAGATTTTAAACGCGAAAAGATGATTGTCGATTTACATGGTTTTGTTTTCATTTATTTACGCATTGGTAAAATTATTTAAAGCCGTAACTGTAAAGCAGAGGAACGCTTTCCACGCTCAAGCAAAAAAAATTGAGTTATATATATATATATATCCATCCATCCATCCATCCATCCATCTATCTATCTATCTATCTATCTATATATATATATATATATATATATATATATATATATATATATATATATATACATATAATTTATATATACATATACACACATATATGTATATGTGTGTTAGTGTATAAGCGTAAAGCTAATATATCTCTACGTAGTTACTCATAGATGTCCGTACATACAGATTGCAATGTATTTGAGTGAACCCGTTTTCCTTTCAAAAAATAAAGAATGTAGCATGTAGTTACTCTAAAAGTGTTCATGAAACAACGCGTTTTGTATATATTCGTTTTCGGGTGTTTTAGTTTAGATTAATCAGAATAAGTTTATACTCCCGTCTGTCAGAATTTGCAGGTTTTATTCTGCTTTTTTAAATTCACTAATTAAATCTCTCTTTAACACTGCCTTATCGTATTTATCTCTAGAATTCATATAAATTTGTCCATGTGAATTCTCCAGGCGAACATATGACATAATTGAAAATTCATATATATATATATATATATATATATATATATATATATATATATATATATATATATATATATATATATATATATATATATATATATATATGTATATGTATATAATGCACGTTCTATTGATATATCCACACGCTAAAATATAATCAGATATATAGAATACAATGGATACATAATAAACCATTGACTTTATATCTGTACGTAGAAACAGATTTGACAAATATATCTTCATAAATGCATGGTATGACTGATGCAATGTTGAATATTCCTCTAGTGTCCTAGACAAGGCTGTCAAAAGGGGTCGCTAATCTAATAGATGCAATACTGTCCACAATACATCAGTCCCTACTATATCGCCCAAATGCTACGTCAACGTCATTGTCATAAGAATAATTTCGACAAAATTCCCGCGGCGTTGTCTTTTTAATGAAAATACAACCTCACCAAGACTGGGTTTTGCGAATTCACAAAACTTCACTGTATAGGTCACAAGAATCCGATGGGATTTCTCTTCTAAACGCCTAGTCGAGCTGCTTGGCCGAATGAAGTACCCCGCTGCTGCTGTTTCCTCAATGTAAATATGTGTAAAAAACATCTATGTGCACAACAATTCACTCAAAATGCCCTAATAAATTAGGCTTATAAATAAAAGTAAGACACCTTTTATCGGTGATTATGAAATATGAAAAAAAAACACAAACAAATAAAGCATGCATGGTCGCTCTGAGTGCACAGTGAACAAGGCATAAAAATGGCAAAGTTCAGCATCCCCCCCCCCATTTAGCCCCAAATGTCTCCAAGGGATATCACATCCTGGTGAAAATGAACAAACGGTGAATTTGTGATATGCATCACGAAAAAAAAAAAAACATCATTAGTCCTCACCCCAATTTATCCCCAAATGTCTCCAAGGCCTTAGCATATTTTAATTTAAGTTCAACATAATGCAAACCTGCTAAATTTACATACACAGAATATTTTGGGCAGATATGGTAAACTAGTCCCAAAAATGGAGTGTTTTATTAGCACACCCAAGAGTTTTCCGAATTATAGACAAACAAAATTATATAGACATATTATTTACAACTATAGACATATTATTTACAACATTTCAGATTTTTTTATAACAATCCAAGCCATCATTTTTTTAATAAGCACAAAAGTGTCAATTTTAGCTATTTTCATCTGCACGTCTAGGAAGACAACCGGCTTTTTCCCGGAAAATCCAGTCTTTGTGCGAAATTAAAAAAAAAAATCCAAAGCGTAGTTATTAAGAAAAGTGCGGACAGGCGAATGGAGGAACGGACAAGGGTGAATTTACATGTCAAACTTCCTAGATATTAAATACATATTATCATGATACTGTTTGTTAAGGTATTTTTTAAACAATGACATTGGCACAAGAAATCAGTGTAATAAAACTGCGCTAAAGTCAATGTTTATTGTGCACAATGAATATCGACCTGAATCAACGATAGGTGGTTCTGAAGGAGAGCATTACTTTTAAACTGCACTATACAAGCAAAACGAGACACCCACGGAGAGTGACAGGAGTGAGGCAGACACATTTATCATTTAGGTATGGAAAATGTTTACGCTGCTGTGTTTTAACGCGAGTTTGTTAGTTTCTATGTATATACCATGGTTTATATCTAAGCACGAATACACAGAGAAAACTATCCAACTGATTAAAAAAAACAAAAAAAAACTAATATACAATTGCACGTGTTAAAATTAAATCTTAGATCATTTTGAATCCAGGTGTCGATTTTAACATTTTTAGATATGAATATATTTTTATGAGACCGGATGTGAGATTTTTGTACAAAAGAGTCGCCACTTATCAAGGCACGGAGGTGATTGAGCATAAGTGTTAAAGAGAATACAATAGTCAATCGGACAATATCGTTATAATATTTAGTAGTGGAGATGAAATAAATTAAATTAATTAAGGGGGAAACTCAAAACGAACTTCGTAACATCGGACATTAATTCGACCATAATTTTGTCAGCTTGAAACTAGCGAAAAGGAATAGAGTCCTACAGATGTGCGTTTCTAAGAAATAAGCTTTGTTCATGGAATCCAGGTTTAGATGTTGGTACAGATAAAGACTGGGGGAAATTAGTAATAGTAGTTTAAGCTCGACGAGTTTTTTTCGTTAAAGTTTTGCGAAGGGGGACTATAGATTGGAGCTCAGACGAGCATTCGCCATGAAAATAATGATAAATCAAAGACAAGCTGGCAACGTCTCTTCTGTGAGAAAGCGGTTGCAGGGAAGAGAAAAGAGCAGCCCCTACTAGGCTACGAAGTCTATTTTGAACTCTGCCAAGACAGGATTAAGCATTCTAGCAGCCCCTTCCCAGATGTAGCAAGAGTACTCCATCATGAACATAATTGGCTCGTATACAGATAGAGCATTGCATAATGATATATCTACTGGAGCGTTAGAATCATTCCAAAATTGTCCACTGACCTTTCTAAAGATTTGATGCATGTGTTGCATTTAAGCTCAGGAGTAAAGGCCATATCCTAAGTTTGTCAAAACATGGAGCAAGACGAGAGGCAATCTATTTTAACCAATGCCAGACGGATATCAGAGCATTACTGATGTAAAAATAGAAGCTCGGTTTTAGACGCATTAAAATTTACCAGCATTATTGTATTGGTTAAATATATTTATACTATTCCTTATTGAAAAAAAAACGTATGGTTAAATGTATGAGCAGTACTTAAGTTTTGGCTAGCAAAATAAGAAAGGAATGCTACACGTCTCGTAAAAGTTAAGTTTTAAAACTCTCCAAACCAATACTTGCCAGAAAACTGTGGCGCAAAATTTAAAACGGTCAGTAAGAATGTGTTCTATATGCCACTCTTGTTGAATTGTAAAGTTTAATCATCATTACCCTTTTTATAATAAAGAAAATGATAAACATACTTCTACTCCATCATATATTCCGAAGGTAGAAAAACTGCCCTCGTGGTTTAAATTCAGTTTCCAGCCGTGATTGCGTAACCATCCTTGATTACGACCTCAAGATCGTCGAATTCGAAAAAAATGCAACTGATGACACCCAAAAGCTAAATTGTTCAAAGCTTTGTGAGCATAACATTCAAGATATGCATATTATTAAAATATAGTACTTTATTAAACTCCCAGATACATACTAAAATGCATATTTTCTTCAAGAGATGTTTGGGCTTTAGGAGATATTTGTCTGTAACTAATTCAAACCAGGTCACAAGCGGCTTCCGGGAAGTAGATCATCTATTTTCCTACTAATTGAGAGGGTTTGCTTTGTCGTTACTATTTCATATTATAGGGAATACATTCTTCATATGGAATACAAATAAGTTGATGTTAATAACTACTAATTTATAGACACCTTATTCTGATCTCAGTCTTGACCAGAAAGAAAAGGACCATATTCTGTTGACAGTGCTGAAAGACTAAGGTATAATGTCCAGCAATCTTCTTGTTGTTGAAAGCAAATGGAATGGTAGGAATGTACACAACCTACATATTTTACTAAATGCAAAACGCATGCACGTATGAAGACTTATCAAGATTGAACACGATAACCAAACCGATTGAGGAAGATGTGTATTATTACTACAAAAATCTCATTAAAATCATGACAAAGGCATAGATTTTGAATTTTTATTAATGTATAACCTAAAATCTTGTGTACAATATATATGTTTTTATATTTTATTTCTTTAATTCATTTCTTCATACTTTAACTTTTAAAATCACCTTCAGTTCTAATTGATTTCCATGTATTGCTTTTTACCTAGCTTATTGTTTCCATGTTGAATTTATCATGCTGTGGTTTATTATTTCGCATATAGTATAGTATTTTTAAAGAAATGGCAACATTGTGATAGTTTTAATGTTAGAGTAATTATGTTTCTACATCTGCCATACACGTTGGGCTGGGTTCCTATTAATTCTCTGTAGTTCAACTGCGGACAGAATATCTCGTAAACCAGCCATATTTTGTTCACAAGAACACTCCAGTAAGCGATGATAGTAATTGGCATGTTAGAAATTAGTGCCTTTGAACTTTTGTATTCAACAATTCATTAAACCAAAAATGTGTCAATTTATACTCTATAGTTTATTATGACCCTATATCAAATACATTTTACTCGATTGTACAATTGTAGTAAATAAATTTGCAATCGTATAATCTTACAACTGTAGTACGTAATTTTACACCTATTGTAAGTAATTTTAAAAATAATCTAAATAATTTTACAATTGCTTTATGTAATTTTACAACTGTAGTAAGTTATTTTACAACTGTAGTAAGTAATATTGAAACTATAGTAATTAAAATTTACAATTGTAGTAATTATTTTTACAATTGTTGTAATTAATTTTAAAATTGTGATACGTAATATTTGGATTATGGTAATAATATTTAAATTGTGAATTAAGTTTACAATTAAGTAAGTAATTTTACAATTGGTGTAAGCAGTTTTACAATTGTAGCAAGTCATTTTATGTTCGTGTTAAGTAAATTGTCAAAATGTTGAAGTAATTGTAAGATCATGATAAGAATTTGTAGGATTTTGGTCAGTAATTCTACAATTGTTGTAATATTAATAAGTCAGTGAATAATATTAAATTTTAACTAAGCTCTAAACCTCTATCTTATATGCATTTCGCTTGTCTCTGGGAGTTTACAACGGAATTCATCAAGATTAATATTTTTTTCTTGTTGGCTTTTAAAAGCTAGTTAATTCTATGCGGCTATAATTTGATGAACTGAGATTATTTTAATAATAATTGTTAGGGATTTGCTGAATTGACCAGGTGTCTGTTGATCAAATCTTTGTCGAATCATGTTTAAAGCTGAATGAAATGATATTGATGGGATCTTTTTTAATCCTCAGTATAGAAAATTGAGGCTGAATAGCCTGTGAACCAATCTGAAGAAAGAAGAAACAAACAGCTCTACATATTTGTGTAGTAGACAATTGTAAGGCAATATTAGAATCATTTAAGGTTTATGTATTTTTATTTCTTTATGGATTCTTATTTTTAATCTGAAATCTTGTTGGAGATATTCGCGATAAAAATTGTATTTTATTTAATGGTTTCTGACACTCCTTATGTGGAACTCAATAATGCAAGTGTTGATCGCAGAAGCAATTGAATTTAAAGGAATGTTTTTTTTCAGTTTACGGATTTTTTTTTAGGATTATGATTCATAATTATTTATATTTTGAATAATTTAGATCAAACGTATTTTTTATTATTCACGCAATAACGCCCATTTTTTGTTGTTGTTGTTGTTGTTTATATGTCTTTCCTTATTACTCGCTATTTTAGTTTTGATTTGATGCTGTATCTGATATCAAAGATCAGTTAACACACACACACACAACACAAACACACACACGCACACACACACACAACTCAATGCTATTTAACGATCCTTTCATTATCATCTAGGAAAATTGAAAACAGATCGGTGAATATTGGCTACGTGTGGATTAATCAACATACAAAATATAGAATATAACCCCGGCGCGAGTGAATGAATAAAGATATCCGTATTTTCACATTGGCGTATACAACCTTTGCCCATTATTGTTTACTGCCGGCTGCATGCGCGATATTTGCAAGATATATATCCGTATCGTAACGTTGCGGGATTAATGACGTTATTTCTTTCTCGTCCAACAGTTGTGTTATTTATAACGATATTAATATTTTTTAAACAAAAAATAATTTTCTCGAATGATTCACTAGTAAAAATAAAGTTCTATTTTCCCCAGCCATAAATGTATAACGAGAAATGCCAAGTATATCTGTATTTCTGAGGAAAATATAGACTTCTCTGATATCTATTTTCAACGGCCAATACAGAAAAAAACACAGAGAGAACATTAATTAATTAATAGAAACTGTTGTTTTTTTTGTGTGGTCACCCTGTACGCTCGGGATTGTTTTCCAGTAAAAATGTCGCGTTAATAGATATTTTACTAAAAACAATTCTAAAGTAAAAATAAAGATATACAAATAATTTAAGTGAATGCTAATCCACCGTAAAAACCCGTCCATTCAAATACAATTGCAGATGTCCGAATGTCAACGTCTGATAATTGATGCGTAGACAGGCAGAAGAGGACCCGAATTAATTTTATCTTATACGAAAAACTAATTAAGTGGATAAGTCATCAGCAGGTCGATGTTTGATATTTTCTATATCATCGCTTTTTCCCCCTTTCAACTATGGCATTTGCGAAATATATTTTATTTAATTTAGTTTTATCTGGACATGCATATTCTTTCCAAAAAAAATGGTCGGGTGGAAAAGTGGAAACTATATATATATATATATATATATATATATATATATATATTAATAATTATTACGTGCATAAAAGTAAGTCATCTATATACATGTATGCATAGATAACTTATTGTATGCACCTAATAATTATTAATAAAAAATATAAAAAAATGAATAAATAATAAAAAAGTAAAAAATGTTGGCGGAAAAAATGTAAACAAAGCGCAAATAACTCCTTTCTTACAATACTCTCTCTCTCTCTCTCTCTCTCTCTATATATATATATATATATATATATATATATATATATATATAGTAGCATGGGTACCCGGCATTGCCCGGGTCGACATAAAGTTCCGTTTTGGACACACCTACTATACGAAGGATATTAATAATTTTCATTTTGACCCACCCTCCCCACACACATACACAACAATTTAAAAAATAAGAGAACAGATAAAAATCGCCTAACCAAAGAAGTACGAGATACACTCTGGACCAGGTGAGATTCTAACAATAGTAAAACTCTTTTATTTAATGCCGTCCGAAATGGCTACCCTTAAAAATGCGAAGGGAATGCGGAATTTTATCGGAGCAGAACACTTACATATTTCTTTTACCCTATCTTCTCGCTCCTTTCCATCGATGACCGTGCAGCAGTCGAATGCAGTAAAATATCCCTAAGGAAATAGCCTTACTTCGGCAAGTTGTTCCACCGGCACTGAATAGCCGTAGAAAAACAAATAAAATAAAGATAATAAGTTTTCTTGACAAAAAAATACATCTTTTCCTGTAGTTTCATCTAACAATTTACGCTTTTCGTAAATATATTTTTACGAATTTTCTTTAATATATATATATATATATATATATATATATATATATATATATATATATATATATATATATATATATATATACTCGGGTTTTTTCTATTCAAAAGTAATGGACTAATGAATTCAACGAGGTTGTTAGATAATGCTCAATAAAAAGAGCTAAAAATACTAGTTTATTGTTATATAAACATGCTTACATCCCGCTGCTACAAATAGCCACTTGTTTCAATCAAACAACAGATATAATCAGGCAGCGACTTGACTATTCAAAAGTTCAATGAATAATCTTTTATTATAATCGTTTATTCATTGAACTTTGGAATAGTCAAGTCGCTGCCTGATGATATCTGTTGTTTGATTGAAACAAGTGGCTATTTGTAGCAGCGGGATGTGAGCATGTTTATATAACAATAAACAAGTATATATATATATATATATATATATATATATATATATATATATATATATATATATATATGTACATTTTCTGGGGCCTCCCTCAAAAAATACTTGACTAAAAAAAAGCGCCTTAAAAAAACCTGTATTTGCACCTAAGAATTTAGGGGAAAAAGGAAAACTTTCATCTTTTCTCGAAGAAAAAACTAACAAATATTTTTGTTGATAAATATTTTAGTAAAACAAAACAAAACAAAACAATACGAAATATGTAAAATAAAATAAATAAAAATATAATCAGTCCTGTATAGGTTGTTTTTTGTTAATTTCGATTATTTACATTAGTATTTTTCTGGCTTGTTTCTATTTAAAGCGTCTGTAACAACGATCGGCTTAAACCGTGATTGCTGGTATCGCCCGATTCATGCTTGACGGGAAATTTCGAGAATCCTTGAAAAAATTATGCAAGTGTATTGATTATTTAAACATAAAGCAATACCTGTTTCTGTCTACAAGAAAGTATTTTTCCACGCTTGAAACGTCTTGCGATTACCAACTGAATGTATTTGGGAATATTTTTGTTTGTTTGTTTTATCTTTCGAACTTCGGAACATATAGAAACAACTAATCAGGAGAAATAACTAATCTTTTTATAAAAAATCGATGTCGGAAGTAATAAATCCGTATAAATTGTTTTCTTAAAAGAAATGTTATAATTTTATGTTATAAAAGATCAATAATGTATTTTTTATGCATGCAAAAAATTGTTAAAAAGTTCAAATACACAAAGACAAGTATTTGGGGAATATCATGTAGTAGAGATGTTTTTTTATGATGTTTTATTGCATACGTGTGAAATGTCAATAATTAACAACAACTTTTAGTTAAATATATTTTTGAAAATATTTTAAATTATATATAAAGTTATTTCTTGTGTAAGAGAAAGTTTGATTGAAAGTTCAAATATAGTTGATAATGTAATTGAAGAAAAAATACCTTGTTTTTTTTTTAAATTTAACTGACTTTAATTTCAAAATTTCGATATCATTTGTTATGAAAGTTAGGTAAACGTTCATTTACATATTAATGGGGAAACAGTTCATAAATCTAATAAAAACTGTCCTTTAAAAACTTATAAAAAAGGTTCGTTCTGTACAGTTTTGATCATCCGTAGCTAATAATATGTCGGGCGTCACATCCGCCAAATGGCTGTCTAAACAAAGAAAGGTGACTCCTCAAGAGAAATGAATTTGTTATTACTTGAATATCTTACGGTAATCGTTTAATTAAAAAAGACAGTTAAAAAAATATTATACAATATTAAATACAAGAAAAGTTCAAAATTAAAAATAACATTTCTTGTGTGCGTGTTGCCCTAGCAACATGGCGGTTAATTCGGCGCAAGATTTGAATGTTAATGGCAAGTTTCGTATATGCAATGTCTTTTGGGGGTAGTTTCGTATAATTTTATTTTTGTAAATGATCACTTAGAAAAAAATTATCCCCCAAGATTTACAATAAATTATTGGCTTTCATTTTATGCTAAAATTAAGACCATTAGAATCATCGTTTATGTGGAGCTTTGATTATTAGATTAGCCAATCAAAACAGTTCCTAGTGTTCAAACACATTTTTGCTTTTATAGATGTATAGATAGATATATTCAGACAAGTTTGATTGAACGCGACAGAGTTATTCTTTTTCTCGATTTTACTGGAAATATTTTTCTATTTGCCGAGCCGCCTTTTTTTACCGGCTGGCATGGTATAGTATAGAGCTTAAATGTTCTTGCTTGGCTTTGTTTTTTTTCAAGCGATTTCTATCAGTATGTCCGATTATTGTCAGGAACGGTTGTTTTGTTGTTATCGTTTTCGCTTTTTTTATTTTCACAAGAAATTCCTCGCCTTCACTAAGTGATTTTACCTCATGTAACAGTAGGAATCTGGATAATAAATAGTGTCCTGGAATCCAGAAAGATCAGGAATCACGTGAAATGTATACTATAAAATATTTAAACCCTTGATTGAGGAGAGGAAACAATATGATTTGAATATATTTACTTACTCTATTTTTTGAGATTTTAAATGAGAACTTAAATGAAACATTCGAATATCTATGGATCTCAAAAAACAGTTTATTCAACTATCAATGTGAATATCAAGTTTTAACACCAGGAATTGAATCACCTTGATTTCCCGGAACTTCAATTGATGTAAATTGCAACACAATAGCAACAAAGTGTTTAAATTGACTTTCAGAACCAGTATATGATAACCAAGAATTATTTTTCACATAAATATTAGCAATTACAATTATCGGCATAAACACTATATAGCTTTATACTTTTATATCTATTTTTATTGTTGTTCAAGCTTTTCTACACATAACTCCGAGCATCGAATGTACGAAAAACTGTAAGCCAAGATCTTGAGTATGATCAAATTCGATCAATTTCCTACGGTAGTCGTCATTAGCATGCATACTATTGCCCCCCTCGAATATTTAAATTATTTTATATCTCCATAAAGGCAGCTCGCACTTATTCTTACCACACCAACTATACTTGATACATCACTCCAAACTTGAATATATGATGATACTAAATAGAGGATTGTGTTTGAATTCATGTCATACTACCAAAAATTTCTAATCAATAAATTAGTCGGTATGACACCGTTATTAGTTGTTTAAAATTCTACGTGTATCAACATTGTTGCGCTGTAAACGAAAAACAGCTTTCTGCGAATGAATATATGATATATACCCGCATATATATTTTTCTGTACCTTTTGGTTCTTATTAATAGTCATTGCTTCATAAAAGAGCGATATGAATTATTTATGGGCTGAAGTAACCTGGTTTCAAACACTTAGGGAGGAACATATTCTGTTACCAAATAAACAGGTGGTAAGCACACGTCTCAGCAGTTGTCTCGCTCAATGATATACAAGAAGACCAGAATTATTAAGAAGATCAGACTTGACTGGTTTGACATATACTGATAACCTTTACGCTGCAACTGCATCCTGAACATCAACATAAATTGGACAACCATACGCACACACGCACTCATAGTTTTTAAAGGTTATAATACTATTCTCCGGTTAAATTTTAATGACAATTGGTTAAAAATAACTTATATTTTCAAACGAATAAAATATTCACAAATTCGCCTACATGTGTATATACAGTGTCATGCAGGCCAACTTCAGTTTTAGCTGCTTCGCTCGTGTCCCAGTGGCCTTGCCAGCCCAACAATATATATATATATATATATATATATATATATATATATATATATATATATATATATATATAATATCATATCGTTGGACAAAAACGATAGATGGATTGTCATTAAGAGACGACTACGAGCAACGAAAATAACAATAAAACTGTTCGAAGAAAAAGAGACAAAATGATTAAGTAAGAGCTTTAATAAATATGGTACAATTATTATAATTTCTGAGTCATGAGAACACTAAACACTAGAGTAGTCTCCATGTTCAAATCTTGCTATATCTAGCGACAATATGGAGATACCAAGATTACACACACACTCACATCCACCCCCATATATATATATATATATATATAAAAATATATATATATATGTATATATATATTTATATATATATATATATATATATATATATATTATAAAGAAGTGAACCATCGCGTAAATACAATCAACTAAAATAAGATGGAAAATGGGGTGAGGAAAAGGAAAAAAAAATGGGGCAAGTTACATGTAACACATGTACAATTCAATAAAATAAATAAGTCGATTAAAAACAAGATCTTTAAAATACACCCGAAGCGCTTTTCGTTCAGACTAACATTTTCAAGGGTCATAAGTCTGTAAATTATTTTTTTTTGTTTAGAATATTTGGTCGTGGTATGGAGTAAGAGCGGAGAGGAGGTTAACAAACAAAAAACAAAAAAAAAACTAACTACCTAAAAAATTTTAATTGAAGTCGGAGGTCTCTCTGTTTGCACAAAGTAGGGTGGGTCTGGCAATGATGGCAAGTGCTTCGAATACAGACAGGTGGAACTTTGTACGTCCTCGGGTGTATTTTAACGATCTTGTTTTTAATCGACTTATTTATTATATTAAATTGTACATGTGTTACATGAAACTTGCCCCATTTTTTTTCCTTTTCCTCACCCCGTTTTCCATCTGATTTTAGTTGATTGAATTTACGCGATGGTTCACTTCTTTATAACTATTCTAAAATTTTGCCAATCGAATAAAGATATATATATGTATATATATATATATATATATATATATATATATATATATATATATATATATATATATATATATATATATAAAGTGCATAGGTTTAATGAAATATGTTGAGAAACATTTTAGTAAGAATTAAAACCTATTTATTATCCGGAAGGGAAACACAAATATAGGCGAAAGGCCTTTATCAGCGGAGTTCCGGAGAAATATGTTTCTTCTTGTCAGAGAGGTGGGGGTAACAAAATGCATGAAGAAAATTTGCTTCTAAAGTAATTTAAAAATAAGTATAAAAAGGTACATACTTATACGAATAATTATATATATAACAATGAAACAGATACAGTGGGGTAAAAAGGAAAAATGCATAGACGTGAGAGGGAGTTCCTATTATTGATGAGATAAAAATCCAGTTAATCGAAAAAGGCGGAGAAGGTAAAATATCCCAGTTTCTTGTAGTCTGAATAGGTACAGATAAAAAAGTCATATCTGTTTAACCAAAGAATAAGCGATTTGAAGAATGATCGAGAGAAGTAACACTCAGTGGATTGAGTTAATTCAAGGAAGGTACTGACGCAATGCTGTGAACGGAAAAAAAGGCTGTTATGACAACTGATCGCAGCAAAAATAGTAAATATGTTACTGGGGTGGGGCGAAATGAAACTGATCAGTGGATACGATTTGTTAGAATTATTGGCATAGTTAAGCAGGAGTATTTGAAAAAATTGGAGATAGTAAGCTTCTTGGAGAAATAGTTAAATCTAGAGGTTTGCGTATGGTAAGAGTTGAGAAAGGAATAAAGGAGAAATCGAGGAAAAACAGGGCGACAGGCTCCCGCAGACTGTCGTCATGAGACCAGGAAAATGATATATATATATATATATATATATATATATATATATATATATATATATATATATATATATATATATATAATTTTTATACTATGGTTTCTATTAAAATTATGACTGGGAATTTACCTTCTATAGTCTTAAGATGTATTAACCGTTACAATTTTATTTAATTCAATTAAAATTATAAATAATATTATTAAATAGTAAACATTAATGAGATACCTTTTATGTTGTATTGCCGCATTGACAATTATGCGGTGTCAAATAATGATACACTGTATCTTTTCGTTAAGATGAAATATAATTCCTTCACTCCAAGTAACTATTTTTCGATAGCTTAATGAGATACCTTTTATGTTGTATTGCCGCATTGACATTTATAGAATAAAAGCTGTGATATATATATATATATATATATATATATATATATATATATATATATATATATATATATATATATTATGTTGATACAGTTTAAAATAATGCATCACATAACGTTGAAATTTGGTTCATCGCATCGCAATTAGTGTCAGTACAGGATAGCATTAAGTTTTCCTTATGATATTTCATCTGTATATTATATATATATATATATATATATATATATATATATATATATATATATATATATATATATATATATATATATGTTTAGACAAGTTTTCATAGCCCAAACAGATAAGTATACAATATATTGTTGCAATTTATGTAAAAGATTATGGTTTCTTAATTGCGTATTCCATCTGTTTTGTTCGAAGCGCAGTAATAACGTTTTAAATATATAACCCCTGACATCTTCCAAATCATACGAGGGTTGTGCTTAAGACTAAGACAAGGAGTTACATTCAATAGATTACCATGAGAACAAGGGAATAGTCACTTTTGTGATATATATATATATATATATATATATATATATATATATATATATATATATATATATATAGGTTATATTTTGGATACTATCTCTTCTATACGATCTTTTATCGATCCTATTAATAACCTTTCTTTGCTCCAGGGTATATCCCTTTACATCCCACAACAGTGCTACATGAAGAGTGAGTTTTGTTCTTTGTAGCGATTAATATTGCAAATTGTTGAAGAGTAACATTAAGTGCATGGCTAAAATAACATAGACTTATAAACAATGTATAAAAGTAATCGTTCTTCGACACAACTGACGGTAAATTGAAGTCAGGGATTTAGAGCTCCGCGGAAAGTCATGCGAATGAGATAAACTAATGATGTAGAAAACTCATAATCTCAATGAATGTTACCGATGTCTGCATCACTGACTTTTTAGTAAGAAAATTTAAATTTTTACCAATCATTTAAGAGAAACAGGAGTCTTTCTCTCTCGATAAGGAAAGCATTTCCAAATGAAAACTTATAGGACAACCTAATGCACGTTTTTTTTTTTCGTTTTAAAACAGGAAAAGTTTATTCATCTTAGCAAGAAACAAGGCCGTTTACAACCACTAGACGAAACGGCTATTCGTTAAATGCAGCGAAAAAAATTGCGTTGATTTAGTGAATAAACAGAATTCGTATAAATTAATGCATTGAGATTACTATTTTGCATTATGAATGTAACAGCAAAATAACACAAAGTTTATAAAGATTGGAGGAAATTCAATACTTTTACTATGTCCACGGCATCATATTACTCTCATAGTTTTTCGTACGTATTGAATAAACTTTAATGAGGGATCACGTGTATTTCATATATAAAGTAACATAGAGATTTACGAGAAATTCATGTTTTAGTTCGCAAAATGTTAGGCAAACTGCTTATATCAAAGTTTTAAACAAGTTCGCATTCCCATAAAGTTCATTTAGGTTAGAAGCCCACTAAGAGATTCAGACACATTTTATTGTGCTTCCAAGAAACATGATTTTACATTCACATATTTTCTGTTCCAAACTGTTATGCCCTCACAAAATGGTTATCTATTGCATCCAGGTATGCAGAACAACTTTCGTTGCCTCCCCTGTTAAATAGTCCACTTGCTTCTACGGACACCAAACACACGGATCCATATAGACACAGAGTTTTATATACATATAACACGATTCTTCAGTTAGCACATAATCTCTAATCGTTTTCTGCTTGAATGTCATACAAAAGACGATGGTTGAATCATGGCCGCTAACACCTTTCAATTGACCCATAAATTTGATGTCGTGGAAGCAGATCGTAAACTGAAAATATGGCCGCCCGTGTTAATTATCTCTTAATTTGACAAACGAGGAGATGGCATTGCTTTGATATCGAGCACAATGGTCAGAGTTTGTCTTTTTGACCAGGGTAAGTGGACGTTATTTTAAATTGGTATTGCTGTTCGGCTACGGTGGATTTCACTGTGAAGAACCAGGAAAAGGAGGAAGAAGATAAAATTTAGGGAAAAAATGAAAAATATAAAAAAATCGAAAGGCGCCAACTACAATGTAATGTAATATATGGACATGTTTATAAAATAAATCTATATATAGCACTAATATTATATAAGAGGATATTTGTGTGTTTGTCAGAGTTCGTTAATGTACTACGTTACTGATATACACCTAACAGAACCCGTAGTTGAAAATTTTTAAAGCACACTATAAATAAAAAAAAGGTAAAAACATGAAATAAAACAAATAACGGCGAATTCAAAACATTATTTTAAAGCTGGAAAAATGTTTTTACAATTTTTGATTTAGAATATCCCAATCAAAGTTCAACACAAAATACACTGTTATTTACCTGGACAATTTTTGTATGTAAATTATAAAGGAGAAGATATCAATTCACTTGTACACTACTTTTTTTTTAATTTTAAAAATAAACTAATAAAAACGTACAGTCTCTCCTCAACATGACTTGTTTTTAAATTATAAAATAATACATCCAGTTAAATGTACTCAGAAAATATGAAACAAAAAGACACTAATAGATGCTATGTACAGCGACTAAACAGACAATAATGATTATTTGAAAAGTAGAATAAACGTTAAAAAGAATAATTTAACGGTAAAGCTAGGTGCTACCTTAGAACTTGTCTTTAAATGAAAACATGCTGCGTAAATTCGCTCAACCTCTCTCTCTCTCTCTCTCTCTCTCTCTCTCTATCTATCTATCTATCTATGCCATTGACCCCCTCTCTCTCTCTTTCTCTAAATTTTTAAAATGTACACTTTGCGGATATTTGTTATTCTTGAACTGTAAAAATCTATGTTTTATTTTTCAGAAAATTTTTGGAGAGAAAATGGTTTTAATGATTTTTTACGGAAAAAGATCGACTATAAGGATTGAAATTAGTTTCACATTAAGTAATGTTTTCGATGGTGATCTTTTTGTGCCACTGGGCGAACGGAAAAGTAACTGAATATTTCGATATATAGATTATTTATAGAAATATGGTTTACATGAAAAAATGCACGTACTTTCTGTCGAAAGTTATGTTTTTTATCTTTTCATTCGTATCATCGACATCTGGCAGAGGACAGTTTTCTTACGCAGATCTGTATTTACACTAAATAATATTAGAATTTATATTAGATTAGTTGTACGGGTAAATCTCAGGTAAACACTGTTTGATTAATTAAAACTCTATATTTTCGAAATTCCTTATTGTGATATGTCCGGTGCCCCGTGATTTAATGTTCATTGACTTGAATTATTTTTTTGTTAAAAAATATAATGGATTTACCAGGGTACCAGGTACTTTGTAGACTTTAGGAAACTACCGGTTTGATCTTATTAAACAAGTTTAGCTTGTAAAATAAGCGAATAATGTCATATGTCTACACCGAAGAAAAACTCCATATCGCTGCAAAAGGTCAATTAAATGTATTTCATATTTCAAATATATCCGTAGAGAAAAAATACAGAAGAAGCAAGCGTAAATAATAAAGATGATTAATGTGACAAGAAAGAATAAAAAAAACGGACGTCGAAATCGAGATTGCTTTAAAACAATAGCTGTTGAAATATATTAGGTAGCGCTGGTTGAGATTCTCTGCCCTTTGCGGTGACAAGGGCACAATGATAAATGTGATTTAAATGCTCGACACATGACACAGGACATTATCGACGAACTACTCGTCAGTGATTGTGAACATGGCGTCAGCCTGATCAGAAATCATGCCATAAGTGTCCAACATGGGTGGTTGTTATTTTTCTATGTGAATATATATTTTCATCTTGTTTTGTTAATAGTTATATCCTGAAGAATGGGAGACATTTTAAATGAGTATATAGTTTATAAATTATAAATATTCACCATAACTTTATCCAGGATAATAACAAATATATTCATTAATATGCAAAATAAACTAGGTTCTACCCATGGACATTTAATACAAAATGTTTCGCTGAAAAATAAGGAGCATGAAATAGTAAGGTTCAAGTTGATTAAATCTAATAATACTTAGAGTTAGTACCAATTTCCTCTACAATCCAGTGGCATCTCTCTCTTTCTCTCTCTCACTGTCTGCATGTCTATCTCTCTCTCTCGCTCTCTCTCTCTCTCTCTCTATATATATATATATATATATGTGTGTGTGTGTGTATATATATATATATGTATATATATATGTATATATATATTTAAGTGAACGTGTCTGTGTGTGTCTGTGTATGCCTGTGTGGGTGTGTCTGTGGGTGTAAATTCTTCAACGCAACAACTCTCTAAATTTTCAGTCTACAGACTCGAAATTTGATACACAGGGTACTGAGATATGGGAAAATCTTTGTGATCAGTTTTTCGTCCAGAACTCTTGCTGTTAAGGGATCGAAGTTCAATGATTTGAGAACACTACAAAACTCCTTCGCCAATTTTGAGTTTAAACTCTTGAAATTTTAGATATAGGTTCCTTGGCCATTGGTTTAACTTATTAACATGATTTGAACCCAAAACAATAAATGATAAGGGTTCAAAATAGGAGTCAAAGTAAAAAAAAAATGACCGTTTTTTTTATTGCTCAACATACACCTCCAATAACGCAAGCAGCGCCGGGATAAACAGCTAGTAAATAGACTTCATGTGCCCCTCGACAATGGCCGACCATTGTACTTTATTAGCATGTAGTAAATCAATATAATTTTGTTTTATTTTATACTAGCATGGGTGCCCGGCGTTGCCCGGGTGTTTGGAGGTGTATGCTGAGCAAAAAAAAGGGGGTACTTTTTTAAACTTTGACCCCTATTATGACCCTTGAAAATTTATTGTTTTGGGCTCAAATCAAGTTATTAAGTTAGATCCATGCCCACGGAAGCTATATCTAAAATTTAAAGTGTGTAGACCCAAAATTGTCGGAGAAGTTTGGTAGAGTTCTCAAAGCTCAAATCATTGAACTTTGACCCCTTAATCGCCAAATTTCTGGCTAAAACCCGATCACATAGATTTTTCCAAATCTCAGTACCCTGTATATCAAATTTCGAGTCTGTAGACTAAAAATTGACAGAGTTATTTCGGAGGGAAATGTACACAGACACACACACACACACACTTTCACTTTTATAGATATATAGATTTAAAATTTGAGTCTGACAGAATGACAAAATTATATTGCAAACCGATATATTAAACAAACGAACTTCAATTATTGTTTTAAAAGACAATATTTTTTATAAATATAGTTTAAAATTCGCATTGTTTAATATGTTGCATACGTGTGCTCTTTTCAAAATATTATTTATCTGGATTGCAATTAATATCTCTTTTTTCGTTTCGAATATGTTCTTTCAACTGCTGGCGTGTTTTGGGTTTGTATTACATAGCCCTCTTTAAGATATCTCCACATGAAAAAGTCGGGCTTTTTTATGTCTAAATTTGAAAGAACACAAATATTCGAGGCTAGAAATGAGCAGCATTCAAAAGCATTATTTTTCATAAGTAAACACAGTGTAAATTTTGCAAATGAAAAATCATACTGTCTTACTCAGATTCTGTTAAAATTACAAAAAAATAAAGAATATATTCAAGTTCCAAAATCTTCATTGAATTTTAAGACATACTTTATATATATATATATATATATATATATATATATATATATATATATATATATATATATATATATATATATAAATATGTGACGTAGGTTTTTTTTTATAAGCGAAGTAAAAAAAGAAAACGACGTTAAAACTTAAGCGGTGGGGATACTCAAAACATCGAGAAAAACACACAAAAATAACAAACATAAGGCAAACAAACGATGAAAACAGGGAAACAAACACGTGGAAATGGCATTTAATATAACGAATACATAGAAATGACGTAGATGTACACTTTAGGTTTAACCGTTGTAAAAAGAAATACTAAATAGGGATAATAATAAAATATTAAACACAGTGTCCTTCATTGTCATTTTCCGTTGCATCTTTGGTTGTTTCCGTCTGTGCAAAACTTAGGCAGAAAAATAAGGCTAATTTTGCGCGGGTGCAGACTAAAAACAGGTATCCACGCATTCTAAAGAATTAGTTCATTTACTTTTACCAATGGTTACATTCTTTTCAATTTGGATCCACTACAAGCTATTTTTTTTCAGGTAAAGAAACCAATCAGGAATGTTAAGGAGTTTTAAATACTCTATACAGCGAGATTGATGTTTGTAGACAAAATATTCAGGAAGGCGTTTGGTAGGGAATTAGATACCCACAAAGACAATGCCACATTACGTATATATATATATATATATATATATATATATATATATATATATATATATATATATATATACGTACACACATACACCTATATATATATATGTACCTATATATACATATATATATATATGTACCTATATATACATATATATATATATATATGACTGCATTATTTTATCACATGAATATTCTGTGTAGCTAACTTGCCATATATATTTTCATAACTTACTAAAACTATATATATATATATATATATATATATATGTGTGTGTGTGTGTGTGTGTGTGTGTGTGTGTGTGGGTGGGTGTGTGTGTGTATCCATGTGCAGTAACGTTTTATTCAAACTTTTACTCGGTTATGCACAAACTAAGGATGTATAGAATTACGTGGGCCACTCCAGTGTAAAAATGATGTCATTAGAAACCATAAAAAAAAAGGTGCGCACCCGGAAGTCGTCGAGCGTTACGACGACGACGACGACGACGTCAATGACTAGGTTTGTTTGTTATAAGCGAAGTAAAAAAAGAAAACAACGTTTAAACTTCAAATATCGAAAAAAAACAACGTAAGGCAAACGAACGATGTAATTATTATTTTTCTCTAATTCATATATCTTGCAGATAATATCTTGAAGGTACTCAAGTTGGGAAATTGTTTTACCAAATCAGGGGTCAATTTTTTTTACATTCAAAAAGTGTATCGATGGCATTTTCATGAAGATATATACCCAACAACACATTTTGGAGCATTGTGCGTCGATTTGATGATCAAGGAGCTGTACTTACCCAGACTCTGCAAGAATTGAAGGAAAACACCAGCAAGGAAATATGGGAAATACTGCATTTTTGAGCACGCTGTATTTTTTCTTCATAGGTTTTGGTTTCAGTTTGGATCCTAGCTGATACACACAAGTCATAATGATATTGTTTTTTTATTTTTTAAATCACAACATTATAATATATAAAAATCGATAAACAATGTACTTCTAACAATATATACGAAATCCGAACAAATTATAATGGCATATTTAATCTTATTTTACAGCCGGGTGCCCCTGCTAATTTTGAAAAGCATTTTGCAGTTGTAACAAAATAGCTAGGACGTATCGATTTATGTTGCACATCCACAGAACGCAATCATTAATATATTAGATATGAAAGAGTACGCCGAGTATTTCTAAATATTCCGCTAGTTATTTATTATAAATCGGAAGTAAGTTTACTCGATGAATACCATAAATTGATCGATCCTGTTGTTTTGTTATTGTCGTAGCTGTGTTTGAAATAGTGTAATCTGTTTGGTATGTTGACATACCTCTTCCGCTGGATCACCGAAGTTTTACGCCGAACGTGGTCAGTACTCAATGGGTGACGATTTAAGACTTCTTGATGCCGCGTGTTCTCTCCGCGTATCTCGGCATTGTTTCCAGTCGTTCTGGAGTTTTCCTATCTACTGGACTCACGACAGTGCCGAATCATGTGAGGTGTAGTTGGGGATTGCGCAAACTTAGAAGGCGTAAACTTTGTCTTTCGAGACTTAACGGAAGAATCGATAGTGCTATCAGAAGAACTATTTTGAAGACTTTCTTTTCTAATGTATGAGCCTTTCAGATTTTTAAATGCATACATATCAAAAGGATTGTTTGATTCTCTTGTTCTCTACTTGATCACTGTGTTCTATCTCTCTTTAAAACATATATAAACTCGGGAGATTTAATATTGCCATTTTTTTTTCGTTCAAATAACACACATATGGCCATTGCCATGGTGGATACATTGAGAAAAAAGATGAGCCACCTGGAATTACCTTAAAACGCATCGATCTTATTGTTAACAAATGTAGTCCTAAGACGAATGGCAATGTTTATCTTTGGAGTTTTGTTTGTAAACAGATAGCAGATGATGGCAAGATTGTCAGATACTTCGATTGCTATCTAAAAAGATCAAATTTTGATACGAACATGTGATTGGTGTCTATCCACTCACGAATTACACGGATTCACTATTTCTCTGAATTACTATATATATTTGATTTTGGTAAGCAAATTACACGGCTATGACTATAACAAAACAACCGTTTCGGTCGATTGATGAGCTTCATCGGGTAAACCATCTTCTTATTTGAGTTAGCTTGCTGCAAAACTCCCCACTTAGGAACTTTTATTAAATAGTGCTTCCAGTAAAACACGACGATTTACTGTTTAATTTATAATTTGCAAATAATTAAAATTTCATAAAAACATATCTACTTGAGATGAATATAAATTGTAAGGCATTTACAGATTATTTGATATGAGTAAATAAGATGACGGTAGAATTGTATCCACGAAATGTCTAAAGTATACAGAAGGCGGAAAAATAAGAATATCCGTTAAAGTATTATGTATGACAAAGATTAATATTATATTTGAATTTGCTCTTTTTCCCCGCTCTTTTTTAAGCAATAGTTGCCCTAAGCTAAACCCAGTCCCCGCCGGCCTAATAACAGCTGCTATGACCCGAAAACGGCCTCGGAATTCCAACGCTGGTTGACAGTTTTATTGCACATCGCAATCAACCACGATCTAATAAACACCTCGTGTTTGTTTCTTTCTCAGTTTGGCATACCCTTGAAAATGAAGTTTGTTCTAAAGCATTATGTAGGTGTTTTTTTTCTTTTTTTTTTGTATTTACAATGTATCGGACAACGACAAATTTAGCACACCACTCCATTTGTATAAAAGTAGGCGAAGATTGAACACTTTCCTCAATATCAAAATAAATCCAACTGCTGGCCTTTACAAACACATGTGTTTGTGATATATAGCAACGTCTCGGGTATTTTAAAAGTAGTTAACAAAAAAAAGAGGGTAAAATATACAACGAAAAATGATAAAAAAGGCAAAATAAATTATTATCCAACTTATTTAGTAAGTATACTTATTTTCAAACACTGCTCAGTTAAACAGATAACTATAGTGCGTAATCTTCAGTTATAAAAATAATTAATTTGGATGACTATTAAGTGAAGTTTAGATAGTGGCTCAAAAATTAAAAGTCTACAGAATCCCAAGTAATAACTGCGACTAACTGTGCGAAAATCAAACGTTTCATTTAAATCTGTATTTTTTATTTTAAATACTAGCGGGCTGCGAGACGTTAGGCGGGCGTATAATACACTTAAATATTATACTTTGATTTATGCAGATTTCGTATTTATCATAAAGATAATTCTCTGTCTATTATTATATTGTACAAAATATATAGTAATGATTTTAGTGTTCCTATACATCCTTTGTATAGATATTCATCTTATAAGTATCGAAAATCGAAAATCTCCTACCTTAAACACAAAATTTCACCTTAGATATAAACTATATTTACAGGGTAACACTATGTTATGCCGGTGTTTTATAAGCCAGTTTGAGGTAAAATATTCTCCCGTAAACATTATATATATATATATATATATATATATATATATATATATATATATATATATATATATATATATATATATATATATATATATATATATATGCATGATTACTTCATTTAACCACATAAATGAATATACGACGATATAAGTTCATGCATAATTTTTTCAGTAGTTACTTAAACACTGCTCAATACATAGATAAAGCTAGGTAATAAGGTTTGAAAATATACACGGCAATTAAGCTACACAGAATATTTTACGTTTCAATCTCGCGAGAAATCGTCAGACTTATTGGCATATGCCTGAGGAATTCTTACGAGAATGAAACGCGGAATATTCTGTATAGCTTAATTGGCATATATATTTTCACAAATTACTACTATATATATATATATATATATATATATATATATACATATATATATATAAAATATGTGTATATATATATACATATAAGAGAAAGATAGACAGTTTCAAGAACTTTTCCCAAATTACTATATATATATATATATATATATATATATATATATATATATATATATGTGTGTGTGTATATATATATACATACAAGAGAAAGAGATAGATCAGTTTCAAGAACTTTTCGCAAGGGCCATTTATTAATAGTATACAGATTAAACACTAGTTCTCTACGAAGTAATCTTCTCTGTTAGAAATGCACTTGTTTTACCGTTCCAAATTTTCTGGAAACCCCTATTGTATCAATTTTTGTGAACACAGACTCTTTCATCTTCTTAATTCTCTCATAACAACAGCACCTTAGGTTTTTCATTGAGTTTATGAAATAACCAAAAGTCACGCAGCAAAATCTGGACAACAGGAAAGATGTGGCTCTGTCTTTATGACCATCTAGCTCAAATAGTCATTGACAAAAATGAAATGGTGGACTCGTGTATTTTTCTAGTAGAAATTCCACTTACCTGATTTTAAGAGTGCTGGTCTCTTCCGAGCTCTATTAAAACCTCAACATAGTTGAGTGCTGGTCTCTTCATGAGCTCTATTAAAACCTCAACATAGTTTTCTGTGTTGACTACCTGTCCAGTGAGAACTGATTCTTTTTTATTACATTTTCACCCCAAACATGGCATATTGACACTTTGCTGAAAGGGGCTACTATTCGGGACATTAGTTACAGGGGTACTATGTGGGGAGTTGGGCATTTCTTCGTATTTTTTTTATTTTGTACGTTTACTAGATTCTGAGATTTTTACATTATTGTACAAGATAGAAGTGCACAAAAATATTCCCTAATATAATAACAGTACGCGTGCTTAAGAAGTGTGTTTTCTCTCTTCGCCTATTGGTCAAGATCAAAGTGTAGTATCTGTTCTTCAGATGCTGCACTTCTATTTCTTGTTCTCTTTCGGTGGAGGAGAAATTCTTCAAGACTGAGACAATTTATATTTTTGTACCTTTTCTCCACGTAAAAAAACGACCCTGGTGTCTAACTCTGTCCCGTGGGGAGGCATAATAAATAGGTACTCTCACACAGATTGAGGGGGTTTTACTGTAATTTCTATCGCAAGTGAATGGGTCAAGTAATTTATTCCTATTTCTTCGAAATACAATTATTCAGTTTATTCCTATTTTCTTGAAAATGCAATAATAGAAAATCGTATAATAGTGTTTTCTACAAGTTTCTCCTTAGGGATTGTATTGGTTATAATTGTAGCAGTTAAAATATTCATGCATAGACAACACAAAGCGAGAATTTGTAAAAGAACTATGTTTTAGTTGCGAACACTCATGCTATTATATACGGTGTTTCAGAACTAGTGCTTCAAAATCTCAAGACGGTATATACATATACTGAACTATGCATCATAAATAGAAAATGACAGGATTGTAAATCAAAATTCATACAAATTCAACTTTAATATTAATGATTATATATATATATATATATATATATATATATATGTGTGTGTGTGTGTGCATGCATATACATATGTATGTATATATATACATATATGTATATACATCTGTATATATATATATATGTATATATATGTATGTATAAGTATAGATATATGTATATATATAAGTATATATATGTGTGTATATATATATATATATATATATATATATATATATATATTGGAATGCCCTTAATATTTCTTGATATATTTAATGGCGTAATGTGTTCACGACTTGTTAATGTATTAATGTTATTCTTCTTTTTTACATTATAGACTAGCAAAACGTGTAAACGAAGTATGTACTAAATATTGATTATTACTACAGAAATGCAATGTACAACGAAACTGATTTGAAATATATATATATATATATATATATATATATATATATATATATATATATATATATATATATCGATAAATGTGCATGCCCACTTCAAACGTAACCGTATTTACATTTAGAATGGTGTCGTCTTCGACAATTATTGCGGCATAAATAAATCATGTAGAGGAATAAAAAATGTAAAACTCACTAAAAAGGAATGAAAAATGCCATATAAAAGATAAAAATAGAACATGTAAATGCCATAAGTTCAACAGACAATATTTTTGAATGATAATAACTAAAGCGCTACACAGAATGTAAATATGTTGCATAGTTCTTAAGAAAGGACAGATGTTATATATTTGAGGTTAATTCATGAGAAGTATGTTATGCATTGTCTTATTAAGTGTTCTCGGTAAGACTTATATATTTGTTATGTTCGTCTTATTAGCAGAGTCTTAGCGGTTCATATTGTGTGCAAATATATCACGTATATATCAAGAGAGAGAAAGTTCTGTATATATATATATATACATATGTATATATATATATATATATATATATATATATATATATATATATATATATATATACATATATAGACATTGTACATGTTAATACAGGAGAGCCAACGACATGTAATACACAATGAGAAGAGTATTTAGATACATTGATGGATCGACCGAGATATGGTTTGTTTGACCATTTTATTTGACTGTTGTGTTAATGGAAGCGTTTCTATTACATTGATACATATTGCTTTACCTATTTTGGAGATGATGATGTTCACAAACTTCTTATAATATAAACTGGAAATACATTTCCTGTGCAATACATAACACGAAGACGCAGATACAAAAAAGATGAAGTTGTTTGTTTATTATACCATATGATGTGACCAGTCAATGGCGTTGCGTCAAGGAATTCAAGTCTTACATGATTCTTCTTCTAACCCCGCTTCCAAGGTGCTATGTCAGCTCTGTCACTGACTCCTCTCTTCTCCCCTGACTGACTGAGTCCCCGCCTGAGTTTTTTGACTGACTGACCAAAGCTCTCTATATTGAGACCCATGCCGTCATTGCATGACTAACACGTGCATATTAGACACATGGCATGACATTCCTCTGTGTTTAAGCATTCATTGTTACTCACATATTTCAAGTCCGCTTTCTCTAACCTACTTTACAAATATGTTTTCCATTGTTTTGATCTAGATTCCTTATTTTAATTTCATTTAAATAACAGAAACAAAATTCATCACTCTTAATAAACAGATGCCTAAATATTTTGTGTGAGCTAAACAGTGGAAATTCCACATTCCTTATTTTCACTAACATTCTGTATTTCAGTAACATTATGTATTATGTGTTATGTATTTATTTTAACTTATAATTGGAATTCTTAATTCCAAATCTAGCTTCGCAAGTTCAAATCCTTGACTATCCTATTTCATATTTACTCACTTACAAGAACAGGCGGTTGTTCTATATTTTTAAATTCTGGTACATTTTTTTTCAATATCTACACAACCACACGGCTAGGAAAGCTCAGGCTTAAAAAATCCTTTAGTCAGCCGTTTCCAACTGACTTCACAATTATTATTAGTTATTTTTTTTATTATTATTAGATCAACCCCTCTCTGATGTTCTTGGCATTGCTTCTTACTTATAGGGTATTACCTCCTATAACTCACTTCAGCTGCTTCATCCAGCCACCCTTATGCTGTAAACTAGAAGTCTCACTTTATCTCTTGCGAAATTTCGTCCCAAAGTGCTCTGATCATATCCTTTGCCCGGTATGGCTTTGTTTTCATTTTGTAAATATCTTATCTTTTCCAGGAGATCTCAAAGCTCAGAATTAATCTTCGTGGTTGGCTTCCAAATTTTTAGATATACCTTTCATCCACTGATTCACTTGGATTTCCTTGTTCGGACTCTGGAAATCCTGATGAAGATTTTAGAGAATGTCACCCTTAACTAATTAACATAAAACCTTTAAATTCATGCTATGTCCCGATTGTTGTGAGTGTTCTCTTCTCTCGAAAGAACTTCCTAGATCCAGCAGAGATATCCCGCATTCCTGAATCTCTAAAAAATACACGGTTATATTTTCCTACATACTTACGGTATATTTTAGTTTTCTCTCACTTAATTATGCTATATGTGATTAGCCCTTGGACTCTCATGGCCCTTTTTCATGAGGAAATCTCGTATCCTTCCAACGCCTGCCTATTAAATTTATTGTGCCGGGACTTATCCTCTGTTATATGTAGTCTGTTCTAAAAAGCACACAATATCGCAGGTTCCCATTTGCATTTTTCTAATAAGGGGCACTTTTAGTGCTTATTTTCTCCCTAGCAAGTTACTCCTCTTGCGAAAAATGTTATTGGCATCTTAAAAAACCAATTGTCAAAAAGAAAATTTCTGTATTTCGGCTTATTACATCGTAAAAATCTCAAAATACCCGTTTACGTAATTTACCTTGTCCCCTCGCAAAAATTCTAACTGATTTCTAAGCCAATCGTTCTTTATCAATATTATCTTATTTTTCCTAAATCATTTCAATTCTGATGTATATACCTAAATGATGACTTGAATTTTTTTCGCAAAAATACAATAACATTTACATTCATTTAAGACAATTTACAATATTTGTTTAACATCATCAAAACATTTTTAAAGATACCTTAATATATTTAACTATGATTTACATGATCAACAGTTATAACTATTTTCAACCAAAAAAAATCTGTAACAAACAACAATTCAACCAATTCTGTCCCAAAACATTGTTCCTTTTTTCAAAACCAAAACAAATAAAACACATAAAAAGCTGAAATGTTCAACTATGAACACAAAAAATGCCTTTTCAATAAAAGGGCATATATCCGCTGTTTTAAACAGTGCATGCGACTTTTGAAAAATTCCTGTTTAATTGGCATATTAAATTCAACAATTCGTCCAAACGATTTCATATTGACACAAATTTTCTAACTGACACTCCGATACAAATTTCTAAACAATAATGGATGACCCAATTTCTCTATTTGTGTGTATGTGTGCATTTTTAAAAACAAAAAATTAATTTATCAATGAATTACGAAAGGTGACTTGTTTTTACAACTGTTTATTTTTTTCATTCATCTCTACTACTATTCTTTGCGGCATATCGGCCTTTTTTATTTTTCTTGTATACTTTTTTCCATTGTGTGTATTTGCGTGTTGGATTTTTCTTCCTCTGTTTCTTAAATATTTTTTTCATATCGTCTAGTATTTATTTCCTTGGTATTTTATAATGGACCCTCAAACGTTGTAATTTTCACGTGGTAACCGAAGTTTTCTTTTTATTTCAGCCCCACCTTTGCATGAGTGGACTAGTCACGTTCACCAAATATGAGTGTATGTTACATAGGGGTGTTATTTCTTTAGAAGATGACGTATGTATTATATTGTTGTTGTTATGTTCGACTTAGTAGAGAGTCTTAGAGGTTCATGCTGTGTACAGATATATCGCGTATATATCAAGAGAGAGACATATTATGAGACTGTTTCTACTTGACTATCCTATTTCATATTTACTCACTTACAAGAACAGGCGGCTGTTCCATAACAATGGACATTATCAATAAGGCCTCATAAATATAATACAGAAAAGTAAAACGAAATATTAAATAAATCAACACTTCACCTAAAAAGATAAAACTTTTAAATAAAGCAAAACAACCATCGTAATATTAAACTAAATCAAACAAAATAAAACATCTTATATATATATATATATATATATATATATATATATATATATATATATATATATATATATATATATATAACCCTCGAACGGATACGATATGTGTTTCCTATCTTTGATTAATATGCTTATACTTCTATAAGAATTCTAATAGCTTAGTGATATTATTTCACACAAAAAATATGACTTTGTGATCAGAAAGGTATAGAATACATATTTATAACCCAGACAAAATAGTGTATCGTAAATTTTTATGATAGACCTACAATTTCCTGTTAATCTTGACAGATATCAGAGCATATATAATAGGAATAACTATGTTTATTGGAATTATTTGATTCGTAACGTAAAATATGCATTTGCTTTTATTACTTTACGATTCTTTCTCAATTTTCTTGTTAGAAGCTTAAAATAATTAAAGTAAATATACGTGTATCGTCTTCTGTAATGCTGTTGCATTTTGCAATTAAAATTATTTTATCAGATAAATCATATTTATTATAGTGTATTTTACACGATACGAAAACATCGAATTGTATATTAAATTAACTTATGACATAATAGGTCCTGGTATTTCGTTATCTTCATTCGTTAGATAAATCTGTATCTATTAAACGTTATTGAGTGTGGAATCATACACGTGTAACCACTGATGATCGCTACTTAAGTAAACTGTCTGTATCTTGAAATACAAGCTAGAATGTTTACAGTATATTTCTGAACGATACATCATGCAAAAAAATCTAAGAAATGATCATATACCGAGAACACCCACATACACCCCCCCCACACACACACATATATATATATATATGTATATATATATATATATATATATATATATATATATATATATATATATATAATTATAATTGGATGCATATAAACAGTGACTAAATTGTTTTTTCGGCAAATACTGAGCAGAAAAGGATTGACTTTCGGTAATTACGGTAAACATATTTGTCTATTAATAACTATTATAGAGATATTTAAAAATAATTTCCCTGTTGATTTAATTCTATTATTTATCATGAAGCCCGCAATTACGCCATTCTTCATTCAACTCTTTAGTTAAGTAGTTGATCTTTTATAGTAATATTACTCTTATGATTAAAACGTGGAACCCTAGAAAAGACAACCTAATTCCATTTCCGATTGATGATAACCGTTTTTGTTGTTGCAGACCATTTAATAATCTACGTACAGATTCCAGGGAGGGATAGGAGACTTCTATCATGCACGAAACAAGCGGGATTGGAGAAGAGCTTTGTACCAATCCAGGTTTTAACAGCAGGACCATCTAAGCACTCCCAAATGCATCGGTGGATTTCCACGAATGACAGTAACAGGCCCAGCGTGATAGAAACCAATTTTCCGACTACGGTTACAGACTTAGGTGGGGTTTCAAGTGAGGCCTGCATCATGCCACCTCACATCTTCGAATTCGGCTTGAATGTATACCTGGTGCAATCACGTGGCCGAAAGCCTACTTTGGTGTGGGAGCAAGAGTTGGCGCCGGCTCACTAATCCAAAGACTTGGATTCAGAAAGAGTGCTATTTTGTACCCATTTCTCACTGGCCCCCCTTCCTCCTCGAAGCTTAGCCCGGCGGACTTGTTCGTTTGATCATGCGTCGAGAACATAACCTCTATGATCTCTCATAACACCTAAGACAGCCTGCTGGTCGCTATCTGGCAAGTATTCGACGAGCTCTTGTTGACGCTTGTAGAAAAAATATGCTCCCAGGTCTGTACTTGTATCGAGAAGGTGGTGATTGAAAGTGAAGGCAGCTACAATGAATAGATGTCAGCTCTACTTCATAATCAAGTTACCTGATTTGATTTTCTCAATAAAAGTCTTTTTAAAAAGCGGTAGTGTTGTTTTCTTCAGGGCACCAACTTTATCCTTCTACCCTGTTAGAAAGTTTTACATTCTGTATTCCATACAGCATGATCAAGTTTACACATAATATTCTGGCGAGATCACCGATGGTTAACAACACTGAATATTGTCAATACCAAATGGAGGACCAGTTTTTACCCCTCTCTAATTGCCAGAGGATGGTATACAATGCCCGAAGATTAGAGGATAGGTTGGGAGGGTTGATCTCTTACGTTCACACATATTTTGCATCAATAATGCTGTCGAACTGAGTGGCAATGTTAGCACCTCGATTTACGTGAACTACGAGAGTGCACTGATCATAAATGGAAGATCATAAATGGAAGACCATTTGCGAATACGAGATGTTCTATGTATGTAGTTACGTAGGAATGGAAGTAAACACTTCTATATACCGCAATTCCATTTGTACATGCATTTCTCAGAAGGTTATCTTACGTATGTAGATAAAACATTTTTGCTGTGCTGAAGGAAACTAATATAGAAGAGTATTTATTTGAGTAAAACGTGTGGATATAGTTCGATAAACGTGTATGAAAATCTTTCAGTTATGGTATCACAAACAAACCATTGGCTTTTAATCAAAGTGTAGTAAGGCTTTATAATACTATAAGAATATTCATGACATTGAGAAATCTGTTCCAACCAGAGATCGCGCAACACGAAAAAGTTAATAGTTTTGTAAAGATTTTAGCAAATAATCTAATCACAATTACATCGCAGTTCCAATGGTAGCTGTGCAATACCTTATAATGCATCGCATTGAAATATTACATATTCAAATTATTTTCTTCTGAATACAAACAAAAAATATTAATCGGTTTCAAATATGATAACTGGCATACATTAATCCAAGATAGAATTTGAGATAGCAGTTACATTAGAGATGCCTACGGTTACGAAATTTGCCCTTTTAAAGAACTGTAAGTTTAAAAACAATTTTGTAAATTTTAAATTAGAAAAAAAACCTTATCAATGTTTGAATGTTATATTTTATCCCGTTTACTAGCCAGCTGGCTGTACTATGTTAGTTCATATAAGTTTAAATCTTAATTAATGTAAGTGTGGTGCGAGTAAAATTGCATTGATTTCAGTGTTGCGAGCGTAAAAAGTGGATAGATTTAAGTCTCGCGAGCGTAAGAATTAGATTTGGAAAGTAAAGTAAAAGAAAAAGAAAACAATCGGATTCATTTGTTGTGTCTCTGACTTTAACATCAATAATTGATTTAGTTTTGCAATGTTTCAGGCCAATGTCAGAGAGCAACTAGAGAGACATACCAAATAATCTCGACAATAAAATAAAAAAAGATCTGTTTCCTGATAAGAGCCAGTGATTTGAAAGTCTCTTCAATCAATCATTGTAGAAAGAGGACATGTCCGCTTTTACAATCAATAATCGCAAGACCTGCTTTTAAAAACACGTTTTTCTTTCACATATTTTCTGGCAACGATCCAATGTACTGACATGAAATAAATTTATATACTTTTTAATTAACAAAAAAACTTTGGTTCACACGATTTTATTTTCACAACGAAAGAATGCATTGCATTGTTTGGATGATTCTGACTACACATTTAATATTGAATGTTTTTACTCCAAAGTTTCGGCCGATGTATGCAAAAGCGATCTTATAAAAGGGTAAAATAATAATTTAAAAGTGGCAATCTTTTGCGAATTTAAGGTTTATTCTTTGTATAATCAAAGACAATGAGGATAATAAAGAATCACTTCTAATAAAGAATTGCGGGTTCTCTCTGCGTGAAGCAGGCGAAAGTAGAATTAGTGTCCTCATGGATGAAATAAATAATTTCTTTCGCAATACTGAACAGCAAATGTGTCCGACATAAAGAGTCCCAAGTTAAACTAGCAATATCTGTCAAAGGTCGAAGTTCCAGTTAGAAGAAATACTTAGAGATCATCATAAGTAAAAGACAGGTTATAATAATTTAAAGTATCTTCATACATACCAAATCAGAAAACAAACAAAAAATGTTAAGGGTGATAAAGATTGATATAAACACATAATTAAAAACAACTCTTTAGCATTGTGTAATTTTTATGTAACGAAAACAAATAGCTCAATAGTTTCGCTTAGATTTTTACTTATAAAATTACTATTTATTAGTAATAATATGTCATGATTTTATAAGTGTATTATATAGTTTGTAAAATAAAAATGACATTAGATTAACTTAAGAATAACGTGACAGTTTATTCAGTCACACACAATCGCACACACACACACACACACACACACACACATATATATATATATATATATATATATATATATACTAAGTAATAAAAATATATATGGCAATCAAGCTACACAGAATATTCCGCGTTTCATCCATGCTAGGGTTCGCCAGGCTTAAAATGATACTTTCGTATATTAATTTATGTGATTAAATGATGTAGGAATATATAGTTGTTTGGCTGTGGAATTTATTATGGATATATATATATATATATATATATATATATATATGCATATGTATATTGTTTTTTATGAGCAGAACACATTTCGTTTAGTTTAAACTCCGCGGGTTAAGTAAACTGTAATGCAACTTTTTTGAGTACCCTACTCAACTATTAATCAATGTAACATATATTTTTACAGTTATAATTTTTTCTGACATATATACATAATTATATATATATATATATATATATATATATATATATATATATATATATATATATATATATATAGTTAGTTAGTTAGTTAGTTAGTTAGGTTCATCTGTTAAAAAGTTGGTTAACTGGAAGTTAAATTGAATCATGCACATAAAATATCTTTCAAAAGCCAGTCAAAGCAAAGTTTTTACAGGAACAATATAAACAAATGTTGATCTATTTAAATGGATATATTTCGTCGCATACTTACCTTTTTCTAGATTGTTCTAAACGTATTTTATATACGTTTCAATTCTCAGAAAACTAATCAAATAGTCATGTATGTCTGTTATGTATCTGTTTCTCTTCGCTTTCAGTGATTTCTACACTTTCCTAGACTTACCTTACGTTCCTTTAATTGTAATACATGCAATAATTCAAGGTAATAGTATTTCACTACAACCATGTTGCCCTTTATTTTTCAGAGGATGAATTGGATGCTATTATTTCAATCATTTTTTGTTTTTTTCTGTTTACTTTTATGTGTAGAGTAATCGGTTAATTAATTAATTAATCCTTGAAACAGTAAGGATTTGTACTCATGCGTCAGCTTCAATAATAGGCAGATGGTTTAAACAATTCGAACTATTGAACTTATAGTTGAGAATTATGCAATGGTGTTTTAATTAAAAAGGGTAACATACGTTGGCTTATTTTTTGTAAACGTATACACTTAAATATATGATACTCAAAGTTTACCATACCCTCACTCCCAAAGTAAGAAAACTAAATGAAAAGTAAAATCCAATTCTATCTTTTTGGATAATACTTGTGATGCTGCGTGTGTACCGTTACCCAACACGTTGTAGTATCAGTCGCATAGAGACTAAAAATAGAGAAAAACTAACTCTTTTTTTTTCAACATGGATATTTATTTCTTGATTCTCCAGCCACGCATGACTGTGACTTATTGTTGTGACGTCACTAACGTAATCTTCTTCTCGCACGTGCTCTCTCGTTTGCATAGTATTCTTCCTTACCATGACGTAATATCCTTTACTGCTCCGTATTTGCTAATAGCAGTCCGCGCTATTTTACACGTGTATTTTACATGTGCATATTTATGAAAAAAAAAACGCCTTTCCGCAAATGAAATATATAACATTTTAAATGTCTGTTTTTATGTCTATTTCCCTATCTGTCTGTCTTTCTTCACATTTTTAAGCTCTATCTCCTCCAGAACTAAAAGTCGCAGAGAGGCGCTAGGAATCTCAAATGATAGGACTTTTTTTACGGGCCGTTATTCTATAGTTGGTTAGCCGATTAAAATAATTCTTAAGAGGCAAAATTGAATCAAAATTGAAAAATAAATATCATCATGCATTTTTACATTTATCTTAGTTTGTTTTGTATAACTATTTTTAATAAATTCATATGCGTGTCATTTAAGTAGAGTTTTAACGTCAACAGCTTTGAATGTTACAGTTTTGGTTTCGATTCTAGCTGATAGTGTCAAAATACTTTTTTTATTTACTTTTGAAATCCCGACTATATAATAATATATACGAAATATAAAAACATATGTAACACATAATATTTAATATTTACGCCCACGGCAAGCCCCCCCCCCCACTAATTAGTATAATAAAAATAGTAAACGTATGGGGAAAATCCAGAAGGAAAATAACTTGAGAGATATCATGATACAGTATTTTTTTATTCTCTAGGTTTGTACTTTTCTTGGATTAACAAACTCGGGGCGCAAATAATCATTGCAAAGATGGACAAATTGATATTGGTTAGAATCAGTTTGCTCACATTTGTCTTTAATGCCTGCTTATTGATACGCTACCTGACGCCTTCTCCCATAAAATCTAACCGCACCTTTTTTTTCTATCACCTCGTGGACGATAGAATTCGAATCAAATCTAGCACAGGCAATTATCCAATCACCAAACACCGGCGTTACAGGCACTTAAAATGTCAGATTAACTCATAAGATTTCGACAAAGGCGTCTAGAAATCTGCCCACCTCTCTTTGTCTTTGTCTAGAGGTCCCATACCAACAACTTTAAACAGCGAAAAATTACTAGCTGGAAGATAAAGTTAGTGCGAAGTGTTAAAAGAATTGGACGATGTTGAAGTTTTGCCGCGTTAAGTCTAAAATACATGATCGCTCCCGAGGACGGCGATCTATGAAGTTAATACAGAAATACATGAAAGAGCGCCAGGTTAGTTTTCCAGTGAAATGAGGTTTCTACAAAAAAATAAAGAAAATCCATTTAAATTTAATGATTCATATTTTCATAAATCCCAGTTTTTCATTAGTTAATACACATTTATGGTTATTTCTTTGGCAAAGAATAGTTGTTGATTATGAGGGATTTTTGCATCAAGAATATTAAAGTTTTACAAAGTACAAAACGAATTAATGTAGTTGATGAAATATGTACACAATATTTAATTAAAAGCGAATATGTATACTAGTAAAATATTTAGTAATTAGTTCTTTTTCATTTATCTTATTCAAGATGGCCGTTGGGGATTGGAAAACGTTTGTTTCCTTATAGATCACCGGATAGTTTTTTTAGGAATAGCTATAATGCTTACGGAACGCACACGTTCTTCACATCCTAGTGTATTTGGGAAATAAGTCGAAAAATTAATGTGAAAAGCAAATTTATGTACTCTGTATATCATTCAAACACTACCATGTTTGAATACATTGTTAAGTGGTAGTTTTACTCATTTAGAACTGCTTTAAATCTTCACCTCTCATTTATTTGCGACAAAATTTCAAACAATTTTATAAGAGTATAGATCACCTTCTCAGCTATAGTTTGGAAAAATAAATTTGTAATTGTCGTTTATTAAAACAAAAGTTATAATAAAATTATCGGTGTTAAAAATTTTCAGAATAAGTAACGCAGGCGAAAAATGTTTCGTCTGATATGCTTTTGGTTACCATAGTCACTTTCTAAGATTGACGTTTTATAGACACGATTTATTCTCAATATATGTACGTTACCATTGCAATTTTTTCCAAATTAGCGTTTTAACTCCTGTTTTAATGTTTTTTTTTCGTAAACACACGGTATTTCTATATATCATGATATAAATGAGATACAATTTCTATAATGTATATGCACTATCTTAATTTTCTTTATTGTAATATATATAATTTTTGTATATACAAATAATTTATAAATAAATATTAAAAAAAAGCTTGACGTAAGGATTTTATAGTGTTAATTAGCAACACAAAAATATAGAGATGATTGAATTATATATATATATATATATATATATATATATATATATATATATATATATATATATGTACTAGCAAATGTACCGGTCGTTGACTGGGTTGAGAAACAGCCTACAGAAAATGGACTCAGATTAATAAAAGCATGATAGGTTATGAAAAGGAAGGGTTGTAAATTTGGGTGGAATTTGGGGGTATCAAAACCAAAGCAAAATATGATGAAAGTAAAAATAAAATAGATAAACCCCATAATGTATTATACCATACCTGTTCACACTAAAACACTTATCACAATATTATGTGGATCTATATTAAAAAAACCTTGTTACATTTTGTGACATATTTCCATTCTATGGAGGTCAGGTGCGAACGAACGCTCCATAATTTTATCGTACCATATTTCTTCAAACTGAAACATAATTATCAAAGTATACTTACGCAGATAGATATGAAAAGTATTTACTATAGTTTGTGCCTATTTCCATTCTATGGAGGTCAGGCGCGAACCCAGACCCCAGAATTTTATCATACCATCTCTATTTAATTTATAATATATTTATCAAAGTATTATGTAAATCTATATCAAAAACACTTGTAAACATTTTTATTTTAATTTTTTTCCATACTTGTTGACCAAGCGCGAACTCAGACCCCACAATTTTTACGAACCACCGTTCCGCCAGATCAAACATAACGATTCCTCTGTCTCGATACATCTATCATTATATGTAATCAGTTTTTTTTTTTTTAAATAGTCAACCATATAGGAGCCTATTTATGACCAGACACACACACACATTAAGCTTTATATATATATATATATATATATATATATATAAAGCTGAACCTGTGTGTGTTCGCGCGTGTGTGTGGGTGTGTGTGTGTGTTGTGTGTGTGTGTGTGTATGTGGTCAGGAATAGGCTCCTATGTGGTTGACTCTTTAAAAAAAAACTAAATACATATAATGATAGAAGATGTATCGAGGATCAGAAATGGGTGTGTTGGATCTGGCAGAACGGGGGTTCATAAATATTGTAAGGTCTACGGTCACGCCTGACCCCCAAAGTATAGAAATAAAAAATGAAGAAAAAAAACGTTTACAAGGGTTTTTGATATAGATTTACATAAGAATACTTTGATTAGTATGTTTCAACTTAAATAGGTGTGGTATAATAAAATTCTGGGGTCTGCGTTTGCTCCTGTGCTCCATGGAAATATAGCACACACTTTAACAAATACTGTTCATATCTATTTGCGTAAGTATAGTTTTATGATTATGATAATAAGTTTCAAGAACTACGGTATGATAAAATTATTGGGTGTTCGTTCGCGCCTGACCTCCATAGAATGTAAATATGTCACAAAGTTTTCCGATGTGTTTTTACAAGGGGAGAGGCCCCACAATAACACTTTAACTTTAATCTTTATTCACGTTAGCTTTTACTTATTTTTTAAAGTTGAATCATATTGTGTCGAATAAATCCACCTCATATACTCACGTTCTTTTTAAAGTGAAAGCCCCAAACAGTCGGAACTTAGACAATTCTCGACACAAATTTTTCATAACTCTGTTTTTTTACTTCGCCACTTGCACGTGGCAAACTTTCGTGTAAAAAGAAGGAAAGAATTCTGCTCCCGTGATTATGTGTCTTGTTAACAACATTTACATACCGTTATTATTTTTATATTTATATATCTGTTTAAGTTTTTTGTCAGTGTACTAGAAGGCATTCAGTGTAATACAACCCTTTCTGCGTATTATTTACATTACAATAGTACAACCCTGAATCCGACGGCGCAAATCTACAACGTTCAATACTGTAAAAATGAATCGAAGCTGGTCTGCTTGAAAAAGGGCGACATTTTCTTCTTGTTCATACTTATATTGATGCTTTGCTTTAAAAACTAAAGCAATTACGTGTTTACTTTTTATATATCCCATTTTGCTGTTTCGGATTATTTTACTAAAGTAAGTAAAGCTTCATTATTTTTCAAAACTGTTTTTGTTTCCTTGTTTTTCGACGTTTCTTCGGTATTCTTTAGTTAGAGTTTTTAGTAGAAAAACCAAGAAAGGACTATCCGAAAAAATAAATATACAAGAATTTTTTTTTGTTAATTACATTTTCACCCCAAACAAGGCACATTGCCACTTTGGTGTAGGGGGCTACTATCAGGGGAAACATCTACTGGGGTACTATGTAGGGATTAGGGCAGCGAGATGTTGGTTCACGTTACATTTGAACTTATGCATGTCAGTACAGTTGGGGAAGCAGTGACCTGGAATGGAATTCCAATGTCTAGCAGTTCTGGGGAAGAAACTACTGGAGTAGAAAGATCTTTTACATTTAGGGATCTCTACAGTGTGGGGTGGGATTTTGCAGCTTGTCGGGTCTGTCGAGGGTGTTCACGTCGTGGGGGCACAAGTGCTTGCAGTTCTTCAGATCATTAACCATTATAATACTTGTAGAACAGGCAGAGGGATGCAACGTTTCGACGATGGGACAGAGGCTGAAGCTTAGATGCCAGTTTAGGGCCTATCAGATTTGCGACTCTCTTTTGAACCCTGTCAAGGAGCGAGAGACTAGTAGCCGATGCACCGGCCCAAATATGACAGCAATACTCCATACATGGGCGAATAGTTGCCTTATAGAGGTACAGGATACTTTCGGGTGTTAAAAGTTTTCTAGCACGGTAGAGAGAACACACCTTCCTTGCAGCGGTCCTGGCAATGCCCTCGATGTAATTGTTCCAACTCATGTTTCCTGTGAACGTTAGGCCAAGGAGCTTGAGAGACGTACTCTCAGATAAAGAGTCCTTGGCCATTGCTATAGGTGGTAGAGAAGGTTTCTTTTAATTATTGAATGAAACCAGTTTTGTCTTGGTGGCATTGAACGTTACCATCAATTTTTGTCCCCATTCCACTACTGATTGGAGGTCATCCTCTAGTGTTTCTGCCATTACTTTAGATATATGTTCGTTTGTTTTCCTGTCCTGCCTGCTATAGAGTGTGGTGTCATCAGCATATATACCCATCTCAGAGGCAATCTTGTCGGGGAGGTCATTTATGAATATCAGGAACAGCAGAGGTCCAAGGATAGATCCTTGGGGCACTCCCGCATTTATATCATATTGTTTAGATGTACGACCGTCGAGGACAACCTGGATTTTTTCTCTTATCTAAGAAGGATTTAATTATGTTAAGTATTCTACCAGTGATACCGTAAGATCTAATCTTCCTTAGGAGACCCTCATGCCATACCCTGTCAAAAGCTTTAGATATATCTAGAGCTACCGCTCTGCCCTGGTACTACAGAAGCAGTTTTCCAACAGCTCGGAAAGCAAGATTTATTAAGGCATTTGTTGTAGAGTTTGGAGAGAACTGGAGCTACTTCGGCTGAGCACTTTTTTAATAGCACAGCTGGGATGAGGTTGGGTCCACATGCTTTGGAAGTGTCAAGGTTTTTTTATGATAGCATGTACCTGAGCAGGGTTGATTTTCAGATAGTCTAGCGTGGCGTCTGTCCGCATAGGAAATTGAGGTAGGGGGTGGTTTAGAGGGTCCAGTGTGGAGTTTGAGGCAAACCGACTGGCAAGCATGTTAGCCTTCTCGGTTGCTGAGCAAAGAACCTTGTGATTGTTGGTTAGTGGGGGAATTGTTGATTGCCCATTATTTACTACACTGTTGGAGATTTTCCAGAAGTCACGAGTTCCTAGTTTTTGTGCTTCGATGCGTTTTTTAGTCGTTTCCGTAAATTCCCTCTTAGCTGTCGCTATTTCTTTCTCTACGTTACTTCTAGCTTCTATGTACTTCTGTCTGTTTGAACTGGACTTATGTCGATTAAACCTGCGAAATGCATGCTGCCTTTGAGCAATGGCAGTTGCGCAAGTCGAAGTAAACCATTGGGGAGAGTGGGGCTTGCTATAGAATGTTACCATAGCCAATAAAAGTTCAGTTCATTTTTTTTTGTTTTGAAATAGTTTTTAATGCTCTTTACTTGAAATAATTCAGCGAAATTAAAAGGAAATTATAGTCGATAACTACTTAAGTGAATTATTATATAAACTACACATGCCATAATCGAATATTTCTAAAGCACAAAATAACGGAAAACATTAAAATATGTTGATATATGTTCCTTAGGTTGACGAAACTCTCTAAAATTGTTAACACAGAATGCTCAGGTGCCCCTCCTTCAAATTAAAAACGGGTCTCTCCATTTAAAAGTCGCCGCCATTTTGTTTTTCTTTTGCAAACCGGTTCGTGAAACAATTGTTGTACAAACTACTTAAAATACAAACCAATGAACTTTTCTACCATAAAAGTAACGTTTATTTACTATAGTAACATTTATCTCTAGTATATTTATATTATTATATATATAACATTTTTTTATATTATTATATATATAACATTTTCTCTTTGTAAGGAAACGCCATTTTGTTGGTAACTCTTGGCTACGAATGAAAACAAAGTTGATACAAAAAATATATTTTCGCAAAAATTATCTTTATTTTCACCATATTTTGCTTAGAGTAAAATTTTTGAGTATGAAAACCTCATTACAACGCCATCCTTTTCCTAACCTATCACAATTTCATCAATTACAGTCTATTTTCTGTAGACTGTTTTTTAACCGACGGGTATTCTGCTAGTATATATATATATATATATATATATATATATATATATTAATTTATACATATATATTATAGCTTTTCATGCATACGCAATATAAGTGGAGTGTAACAATTCTACCAGTGATAAATATATATATATATATATATATATATATATATATTTATATATTCATATATATATATATAAAGAGAGAAAGAGAGAGAGAGAGGGAGGGAGAGAGATTTTTATGAAATTATATATACTTAGTAATTATTCATTAAGACGTACAGTCTTTTAGTCTACGCATTCGTAAGTGTAGGACACAATTCCCGTCAGTTCTTCGGTAGTTGAAAAGGATCGAAAATAGAACAAAGAGCAAAAAGTCTATTTTATGTAACGAAATATGCCATATATATGAATTCGGCCAATATATATATATATATATATATATATATATATATATATATATATATATATATATATATATATACACTTGTGCCCGATATTATTCACACACCCCCATTGAAAATTGAGTTTATTAGGTGTAACTTTGTAAGAACTTATTGTTTACGTCCATATTGATACATATTCTTAATAAACCTCTTCTGATCATTTTCGTCATTTTAAAATCTCGGGATACTTGTAATAAAAGAAATATACAGCTATTTATAAAATCTGCAATGTTCAAAAATAATCATACCCCCTTATTTTTTCAGTATTAATCAAGTTTCTGACTGTTTGTTTCCTGTTTGATTCTTATTTTGAATGCTTTTATACAACCTTTGATTAATTTCATTTCGTTTTTTGCATTTTTCAGAAATTAAAATGATATCAACTGAAAACCAATAAAAGAATAAAAATTATTAGAATGGGGAAGAAAAAAGAGCTTAGTAATGATCTTAGGACTAAAATTGTGAATTCACATAAGGATGATTTAGGTTACAAGTCAATTTCCAAGAAATTTGAGGTCCCTACAGCAACAGTACAGAGCATCATCAAAAAATTCCAGAGCCACCACACAGCAAACAACTTGATTGGTAGAGGAAGGAAAAGGAAACTGTCTGTTAAAGCCACCAGGAATATTGTAAGAAGTGTTAATGCAAATCCAACCACCACTACTAAGGACATTTTAGAAAATCTGGAGTCTTCTGGCATAAAAATATCAAGGAAAACATTGCAAAGGATTCTGCATGAAAATGGTCTGAAAGGAAGAAGACCAAGAAGGACTCCATTGCACACCGGAAAACACCTTGCAGCACGTCTAAAGTTTGCTAGGACCCATGTGAATTCTCCAGAGTCCGTTTTCTCAAGTATTTTGTGGACTGACGAAACAAAAATTGAATTGTTTGGCGATATGGATGCTTCTTACGTTTGGAGGAAGAAAGGAGAAGCTTACAACCCAAAGAACACCATACCCACGGTGAAACATGATGGTGGTAGCCTAATGTTTTGGGGCTCCTTTTCGGCTAGTGTTCCAGGTAGTTTGGTCAAGATAGATGGAACCATGAAGAAGGAGCAATATTTGGAGATACTCCAGAAAAACATTAGGCAGGATGCAGAGAAGCTCCATTTAGAAACAAACTGGGTCCTTCAACAGGATAATGATCCAAAACATACTGCCAAAATAGTCCAGAAATGGTTTGAGGATAATCAAATTTATGTTTTGGAATGGCCTAGCCAGAGTCCCGACCTGAACCCTATCGAAAACCTCTGGCACATATTGAAAACTTAGGTTAAAAAGCGGAAACCTAGAAATTTGAGGGATTTGGAGAACTACTGCATTGAAGAATGGTCAAAAATCAGTGTTGATGCTTGTAAAAACCTTGTTGATAAATATCCAAAACGGTTACAGGTAGTTATTAAGAATAAAGGGCATGCTATTGACTATTTGTAAGAGAGGTATGAATAATTTTGAACTAGTGCCATTATTGTTTTTCTTTGTATAATGTTTCAAACTTGCATAATTTATTTATTTGTTGAGTTTAAATTAAATTCTTATGCTTAGGTTATTGTTTGAAATCCCTTTAATAGTGTCTACCTTCTGGTTTGAGCAATATTCTTGTAGAAATCTCAAAGATCAGAGAGGTAGGAATAATATCGGGCACAAGTGTATATATATATATATATATATATATATATATATATATATATATATATATATTTACACATGCATATACACAAATATATATGCATATTTATATATATATAAGTTTTTTATGTACATGTATATTATATAATAATTAATTATGTAAACCTACATACATAGTGTTTAATGCTTTTACAATCATCAGTGTTAAATAATAATTCCTGTCAGTAATGAATAGATGTATAGTTTTTTTTTTACTTAATTCTATATGAAATAATTATTAATTTAGGCATATATACACTCAGCTTTCATGCTTGTGCTGTCATCAGTGTAGGTAACAATTTTTGCCGTTATACATATATACATATATATATATATATATATATATATATATATATATATATATATATATATATATATATATATATATATATATATCCGTTTTACTCCTTTAGAGCTACTTGAATGCTTTAAGTCTCACTCATTCCGCGATCTAATTTTAAGGAAATTTGACAGTTCATAGGACAACTTGTCATTTTAACATTTACATAAACATGTTCAATTTTTATTTAATAAAACAAAAGTTTTAATAACATTACTGCTGTTCAATTTTTATCGGAATATGTTAGAATCATGAGGGATTGTTTCTTCTGAGTAGCTGTTAGTTAGCATAGCGCCTTTTCAGCAAAGGGTTTTATATCCAGCTTTTACATTTTCCGTGAACACTCGGTATATTATTATATTGTGAAGTACCATGTTATACTGTATGCATTATCTTATTCTTATATCGTAGGAAAGATGATTTTTTGTACAAATAATTTATGAATAATAATGCAAAAAAACGAGAGTTTAGGATTTTGATTGTGTTAATTAACAACAATAATATTGAAAGGTTTGTGATTTGTCTTTGATTGTAACGCTAAAGACAGGGAGGCATTTTGAGTGTTGTTTATCTTATTGCCGCTAAGGAGAAAAGGAAATGGTAACATTTTAAGTAAAGTTTTACCACGTTGTTTTCAACTTCATAAATCATAGCGGGGCTGTCGCTCGCATGCGATCTTTCACGTACGTCGTCGCACGCTAATTATGTTTCTCTCTTTTTTTCTCTTTTATTTTTGTTTATTAATTTAACTACGTCTTATTTTTACCGTTTCACTACAATACGATTTGTTTGTAATAATGTAAACTTAGGAGTGAAAATATTCAATGAAAGGAAAAGGAAGTAAGGAGAAAAGAGGGGTGAAATACACAGAGAGAGAAAAAGAAAGAAATATAAGGGAGAGAGAGAGAGAGGAGGGAAGATAAACAGAGAATTAAAGAAGGAAAAGGAGATAATATTAGGAGATAGCTTTAGAGAAATTTCACTGAAAGCAGACGAATGGATAAACGATCTTTGAACATCATTTTTATTAAATTGTTAGGAATATTAAAGTACGGAATTCTTCTGAATCAGAATCGACTAAAAATCTCCCTCCTTTCTCGCTTCCCCCCACACTCTCTCTCTCTTTCTATGTATATATATATATATATATATATATATATATATATATATATATATATATATATGCATGTTTCATTAAATAGCACTGATAACTCTTGCTTGTTTTTCTTGTAATCCTCCCTTTCTCTTTGTCGGATCATTTTCCGAACGTTTTTTTTTTTCGAATGAAAAAAGAAATTTCACATAATCGCGAACGTTTTACGCCTCCATTGGTCATCCTCAGGCGAGTAGTAAAAAATAAAATATAAAATTGAAAAATTAAAATAGCGAGATGAAATGAAAAGACGCTTAAAAACGATTAAAAGACAATTAAAATCGCTTAAAATCATTAAAATACTCAAAAGCACTTGCGTGTGCCCTCCATTTCGTTTTGAGTCTTGTTAATCATTGGTTTATTACCGTGGATTACAAGAAAATAAGCAAGAATTATATGTGCTATTTAATGAAACGTGTATAAAAGAAAACATGCTGCATAAATATACTAATATATGTATAGATATATATATATATATATATATATATATATATCTATACATATATATATATATATATTTGTGTGTGGGTGTACACTGCATCACAACATAACCGTCCATTACATTTGTCAGAATCGACTAAAAATATCTCTCCCACTCTCTCACAATATATATATATATATATATATATATGCGTGTGTGTGTGTGTGTCTACACTGTATCACAACATAATCGTTCATTACATCTGTGTAAGAATTGATTAAAAATCTCTCTCTCCGTCTCTCTCTCTCTCTCTCTCTCTCTCTCTCTCTATATATATATATATATATATATATATATATATATATATATATATATATATGTATGTGGGTGTGTATGTACACTGTATCACAATATAACCGTTCATTACATCTGTGTAAGAATTGATTAAAAATCTCTCTCTCCGTCTCTCTCTATATATATAATATATATGTATTGGTGTGTGTGTATGCGTGTGTGTGTACGCTGTATCGCAACATAACCGTTCATTACATCTGTGTCAGACTCCACTAAATCTCTTTCTCTCTCTCTCTCTCTGTCTATATATATATATATATATATAAATATATGTATATATATATATATGTGTGTGTGTGTGTGTGTGTGTGTGTGTGGGTGTGTGTGTGTGTGTACACTGTATCACAACATAACCATTCATTACATCTGTATTGTATGTTCATGGGGCCAAAATATTAGACTGAACATAAATCCTTCCTTTTTAAATGAAATAATTCAACAGATCAATATGTTCTTGATCTTTTGTCTTTCTATATTCCTAATTATTTTTCATCAAATACTTTAATAAACCCCAAATAATATATTATTAATATCAATTTTTGTAATAGTGTCTTAAGATTTGTTCGAATAGAATTTAGTTTATGCTACTATTTATCTTTGAATCGGCTATTTAAAATTGATAAATGTTATTTTAATAATTATTATATTCCACTGGTTTAATTAAGACAATAGATAGTTTAATACTAGTTTTTACATTTGTTCTTAATATTTGTTTGAAAATTCAGGGGTTTTTTTTACTATTTTTGCATATTACTTTTATTGGTTGCTTCTACTGTTTATTTTAGCTGAATAATCTTTAGTTTTGGGATTTATTGGAAAATGTATTCAATTCCATGTATAACATATACTTTATTGCTTGTAAACATATTGATCTATAGATATTTGAAAAATATATTGTCTCACAATATTTTAAAAAATAAATATTTTATAAAAGATAGTTCAGGTTTCCTTTAGTCTACGGATCAAATGAATAAAAAATATAATTTGGAACACGAAAAATGAAAATATTTTTACAAAGCCGAGCCTGGAAAATCATTTTTTACGTGTTCTAGAAGAACTGTTTGCGATTGCAGAATCATTTGTTTTGTTATTGAATCACGTGTATTAACACTAAAAGATGGCTAATAGATTGCCATTTTGGATTAAAATAAGGTTTTGTATATGATCGATGGTTTTTACCTCTTGATATAAGGTAATATTGTAAACAGTAGTTATAAAAGAGGCTACAAATCCAGTTAAGTTTTTTAAAAATAAAAAAAGTGATATTATTAAACAGTATTTTTTGTCAGTGCCTTTATTACAGTGTTGTATTTATATGAAAAACGTCGAGAAGACGAAGAAGTAATCAAATAGAGATTCTTACAGAAGTGAGAGTTATAGACGCCGCACCAAATAAATGAATGTATGAAATATATATAAATTTAAAATGTAAATAAAAGGAAATTATTTACCTATAAGTTAATTGAAAAATTAAGTTTAATTAAGTTTAATTGAGTTTACTTAAAAATACTGAAAATTTAGAGATTTCAATTGAATAATCCCAACCACAATGCTAATAAATGTTTTAGAATATTTTTTCTGATCATAATAATACCCTTAGATTAACACAAATAGTTTCAGTCAGCTTTAATATACGACGAGATAGAGAAAGAAATACAGAAGGCAGGGAGATGAAGATAAAGATTAATGGAAGTCTAAATGTGCCTTTCTAAAATATGCATCTTGATTCGAATTGATTTGTTATTTGTCCACTACTAATAACGTCTGGCTCATTTAGACTTAAATCTATATTCGTAAACGTCGTATGTGATAATAAAAATCTCATATACAATCTGCTTCTCTCCGCTAGCTATGATATTAAAAGTAATGTTACAATAATTATTTTCCATTCGTCTATCATGTAAATATTTTCAAAGCGTTGCCTAGTTTCAGCTAGCAGACTATAGGAAGCAGACGCCTCTTACAAATAGGAAAATCATGAGCAGTTTTCCTCAATTTTACCGACAATTATCCCACAGCAACCAGCCACCTTCGAATGTATGCGTGTTGAACGTTTGCTTACTACGTGCATACGTGAAAATAAGAGCGAACATTCTGCTGAATGGTTTGTGCGAGTTTTGAAGCTTCGATGTGTACGCAGATGCGAACGGATATACCAGATTTGATTGACATATCATTAGTTGCTAAAACGAATACAGCATTCCTATTGGAGAGTTTATGTTAAGAACGCGTCCATAGTCAGGATGGTGTAGGGATTGAGAGGAGAGCGGTAAAAATATAAAGATATTAAAGTATGGACGGCCAGTCATCGTTGTAGAAGCGCAAGGCGGATGCTGGGCAGGGGCTGGCGTTCGGCAAAGACGAAAATACGACCTGATAAATCAAGTGCAGACGACAAGATGTGAGATATGGCTAAAGGGAAAAGAGGAAAACTAGTAATAAAATGGGAGGCAAAAAATGAAAGATGTGGGGGAGGAATAATGAAAAAATAAAATGAAAACGAAAAAGAAATAATCGGAAAATATTAAAGAGTGAAAAAAGATGCAAACGAAATTGGGAGACTTGACGGCAGATTACAGTTACAAAAACGGAACGATGTTTTCAAGATGCGTCCATTCTGTTTCTGCCTTTTCACACGTATCTGCGATTTCCATATGATGCGTGACCGTCCGACCAAACGACTTACAAAACCTCTTATGCACATATCAGTACGGATCTAAAAACGAAGACCTTATAATACAATATCGTTTGCTACATTTATTTCTATCTTTATATATCATGTATATGCATTTTGTTGGTTTGGTCAGAGGATTGTGAAACTTTGGCATTTTATCTTGAAAATAACAACAAAAAAGTACTGTTATTTTGGTTCAAGAAAATGTTTTTTTTAGAATTAAAGCTACAGTCGCCATTCCGAAATTTCACGCTGCTTTTTACATTAATATGTACAATTTACTGTGAAAAAAAAGAATTTCTGATTAATAATAAACGTGTTGTTGGGATCCAAATTAGAAAATTATTAAACAAGTAAAGTAATTTTCTTACAAATCTATTACTTTGTATCGATCTTAATTTAATATTTTACTCATATCAAATTTCATCAGGTTTGCGCCATAACTAGACGCCTCTATTTTTCCGTCGTCATTATAAACATTACGATATCATCTATATCATTATAACGTCACCTGAAAATAAGTGAGAAATTCTCAATGTATTAATAACGAAACGATTTTTTTTAAATATAAAATGCATCTGTAAACGTACAACAATAATTGATATTAAATCTGACATATTCTTTTCTTAGCAAGAATGGGAGCAGATCCTTCATTTTAGACATAATCTAGTCATTGTTTTCATATACCTTTTCTTTGGCTTGACGTCGGAGATAAACATTAGAAGGATTTAGCTCCCGGTATTGTGAGGACTATTAAAATTTTCTTCTGAAGCGATTATTACAGTGTCCTAATCTACAACTGCCCGTTACGAAAACAAAAGCCGATGAAAATTGTAGTTTTGCAGTCGCTAGACAATTTAGGAAAAACTTTGGTAAATTTGAACCTATTTGGGTGTGTTGCAGGAAGTGGAGTAATTACATGAGTATAAGTTTGTGTAATTAACTGGAAATTGCATTGGTGGAACATAACAAAAAATTAATCAAATTGCAAAAGAATCGAACATTTATAATAGCAACAACAAAGATTGGAAAACAAGCCCGAACATACATATATTTATATTTATATCTATATCTATATCTATATCTATATCTATCTATCTATCTATCTATATATATATATATATGTGTGTGTGTGTATGTATATGTATATGTACATAATATAATATATACATATATTACATATATATGTGTATGTATGTGTGTGTAAAAATATACTCGAATAAAGAACCTCCGCTAGTTTCCCCACTGATATGACCAATTACAAAGACTAATATCAAAATAAAATACTACTAAACAATATGTAAAAACTGCATTTAATTTTTTACTAAATCCTATATTTCAATAAAAAATTCAAACAAAATATGGCTCACATTCTTCATCTTATACGTACCAGTTCTCTCATAAAGTTCTGGTTCAATTAGTTCATAAGTGGGTGTTATAGATGAAAAGTATATTGGCATATCCAGACAGACTCACAGAAACACTTATATATATATATATATATATATATATATATATATATACGTATATATATATATATATATATATATATATATATATATATATATATACGTATATATATGCATATATGACTATGTGTCTAGTTAAATCAAAAACGATATAAACATTGCAATGGGGTTTCGCAGACCGACCAGCCTTTCAACTGTCCAATGGTCATCAGGACTATGAATAAATTTGGGGCTAAAGAATACTTTTATAAAAATTTCATCCCAGAGTGCAGATTTTTTTCAACAGTAAGCTTCTAACTGCGAAATATATTTGGAGTTCTGACAACGAGAGTGTAATTTTGAAGCGATGATCAATCCGCGTAGAATGCATTTGTATTTGCACTTTACACATACATTTGTATTTGCAGTTTACACATGCGTATTGAGCACTTTAGAACAACAATTTAACTTGTATTAACAATGTAATTGGATGTTACTAATAAATATACTTAGAAATACATATTTATATATGTATGATATTCAAAGCCATTGAGAGAATGCTGATGGATTATATATAGAGACATTTATTAGGACATAAGTAGCGTTATATATGCGGGTTGGAGTATAACATAATATTAAATGTAAGACAGAAATGGGCCAACATATCGTGGAACTATTTATTGAGAGTAAAGAAAAGTACACCGTATATTAGGATAAAGCTTCTACTCTTATGCAAGCAGCGATTAAATGGGTGGCCCGTTAGATAGTCGGTAGAGATAAAAAGGAGATTTGATATATTGGACAAGCACACCGCCCGGCAAATTCTGCGCTGTGCTTATCGATGAAAATAAAATTCCACAGTACGCTTTATTACTTATCATTCCCCTATAGTATATTTTTTATTTACATGGGTCTAATATTACATAACAGCTCGATGGTGGCAAACAAAGTGCGACTTTCAAGAACACATCAACAAACGATTGACATTTTTTTTTTCCTCTAGCAAGTCGCAAAATTGAAATTCCGTTTTGAAAATCCTTTAAGTTGAATATGTCAGGCTCAAGGATAAATAGAGAACATGCATTATTGCATAAATAAGCTTATATCATTTTATATATAATACAGTGTGTGCGTATATAAGAAGTTTCTGTGTTGCCTAGTATGTATCTAAAACCCATTTATAGAAACAATCGAATGCAAACGTGTAAGGGGAAAAAAATTATAAATAATTATGTTAAAAACTGTCCAGATAGAGATACACACACAGGCGCACACACACACACACACACACTCGCACACATACACACACCCACACACGCATATATATATATATATATATATATATATATATATATATAATGTGTATGTACGTATATGTATGTACTTTCATTGTATTTTTACTTATATCAATATGATCAGATATAATTCGAGTAGAACCTATTCGTTCCGATAATATTTATTTCATTTTATTTAAACATATATCTGAAGACGGGGATTTCCTCGACATATCATACACACCTGAACTTTCATCTGGCCACAGCGACTTTAGTTAGAATACACTGTTAGTATTATATATATATGTATATATATATATATATACATATATATATATATATAAATATATATATATATATATATATACATATATATATATATATATATATATATATATATATATATATATATATATATATATATATATATACTAGACTAACCTGCCATGTGTGTTGCTGTGGCCAAATTTGGTAGAAATGGAAAAATACAAAATAAGGAAGTACATGTTTCTTAAGTGTTTAATTGCCCAGTAGTGGATACACAATTATTTTTGTTCTATTTTCTGAGCAGATGGTTTCTGGTTTGTCGACTCTGGAACAAACAACATGAATTACACATGTGAGAAGCATTTAGTGGGTAGATGTAATTCACATAATTGTTAAGATTGTCCCTGAGCTTTGTTGGGTGTGATTGCAAACAACAACCAGTTTGGGAATTGCAATCTCCTAAATCGAAATAACGTATCCGGTAGAGCCATAGGCATGCATGGAATGAGGACATCTTCACTTTAAAAAGTTTATTAAGATTGTTGCTTCTACGATGGTGCGCATTAATTATTTATTTATGTTAGCCTGTACAAGTGAAAAGTTTGGGAAAGTATATATTCCGCAACATGATGGTTGGTACGCCAATTTTCAATTGTAGTTCATGCGATGGCATCCCTGGTAAATATAATGAATTCAAAAATTGTGTTGAATAATTAACCACTTCACCTGCTTCCACAACAGTATCGACGGACATATGTAACTACTTCACTTGGAATTTTAGGCTGCATAATATCGTTAAGGATACTGGACGTCTTTGTTTCAAGTTACAAGAGTAGCTCGTTTACTCAATACACTGACATTTTTATAATTAATTTGATTCTCCGGAAACACCATTTTTACTAACTTTGCTTTGATGTAACTAAATTACATAAGTTATAAGAAATTCACCCTTAATTAGTTCCGTTCTTAATTCCCAACAATTGAGGCGAACTCTTCTGTGGATCGATCGTCCTGCAACATGACACTTATACCCTGAGTTAAGTTTAATGTTTTTACACGTCGCCATTAAAGAAAAAAATTATTTGAGGCAAGCACTTCTTTCATCTGCTAGAGGTAATTGAGGGAATTACAGGTAATGTTTATTTGAAATATCTTGCTAGCAATAATGCTGCATTCCCAAATGTTCTGACATTCCAGGCAAATCCTGCAAGAATCGATCAAGAATCGCATGTTGTTTTTGAGTTTCGTTTTGCATTCATTCCAAACAATAAGTTTACATTCGTTCACCCAGAAATGTTTGAAGTAAATATATGTGGTTAGATGCACACAGTCTCCCCAAATAGTGGTAAATTGTACATTTTGGTGACTATTACTTCATCATGTAAAAGGACCTTATTATTTTGAAATGACTGCTAACTGTAGCAGTCCATATATTTCCATTATTTAAAACTTCCTGCAAATAAACGGGATTACTTTTTGGTGGAAACAACTGCATAGGAACAATTGATGATACAGTGAGGACCAGAATGAAAACATATGTTCATTGTGTTAAGGATTATTAAAATGCAATGCAAATCCAAATAAACAACTAGAACATGGTCAATAAAAAATGTGGTCGACCAGGTGAAGTTATTACACGATCATCTTTAAGACCTATATTCAATATATTCATTATTTTTTCACTGATCGCAGTATTTGCTTTCGCACTTGCGTATATTAAACATTTTCGCCTGCGCGATATTGCGTATTGCTTTCACCGGTCGTTATGTTTCTATTTGCACGACCGTACATACAATTTTGCACGTTTATACATAAATAGGGCATACTCACTTGCAATTTGTACATTAATTCAGCATACTAATTATTCTGTAGCTAGACGTAACATATACTGATTCAACGGATCACGAGTAGTCTAGTATATATATATATATATATATATAAATATATATTTAATATATATATGTGTGTGTATAATATGTATATGTGTGTGTGTCCGTGTCCTGTCGTTCAAAAACCGGCATTAATCAACAGATGCAATATAGATCAGTTTATTTGGATCTATTTACACTTGTTTAGACCATATACTATGTGAACAATTTACAATTTAACAGTCACATATATTAAGTGTGCATAACTTATAATCCATAGTAATTAAAGAACTATAAGCTAAGCAAAAATCTCAATATAGCAATCAAAGTTTCAAGAATCTCATTATAGCAATCAAAGTTTCTTTCAAATTTAAAAAAAAACATATAATTGAGTTTAATCAAAATATTAATGAGGTGTCTATGCTTAAAAAACAATGACAAGCCTCTAACACATTTTTATGTCTGTTAATAAAATTGAGAACGATATTTGTTAATAAATATTAAAGAAAATAAAGAATGATTTTATTTATTTTATTCTGTTTAACACAAAATCCATATTCATATTTTTTAATAGAAGTTTGTATTTCTAGATTTTAATTTTTATTAATTTATTTCATCTGTTCCGTCTGTTAGTTGTTATGTTTTTATTGTCTTCTACAGTAAAACGTAGCCCAAAGATGGAGATTACGGATACCAACACCTTTAAAGTGGGAAACTCGAACTGTGTTCAAAATTTACGTCGAACGTCCGAAAAAAATCTAGTAAAGGAGGAGAAAAAGCCTGGAGCGTGCAACAATTTTAATAGAGGAAGACTATATATTTTGCCCAGAAAGATGGGCATGCTTGATATAAACACATGTTGTCTTATTAGTTCTCACATACCTTGCAAAGTTCCCACCGTTTAATCTGTTTCATCTCGTATTAATTGCGTTAATAAAAAAGGCCAAATAAAGCGGAACCGCCAAAAAAAATAATGATATGAAATAGGAGACGGTTTTTCAATTAGTAATTGTTTTATTATTCACCTCGCGAGCCAGGTGGGAATATTTTGTTTTGATTACTGTATCGGAAACGGAGACCAGCTTTTATATTTTACTTCAATAGCTTTTCTTACGTTCCGTTGAATAGATTAAGTGTAAGTACAACGCGGAAATAGACACTTGGTGCACAATGTACTATGACCTTGGTTAATACAGGACATCTAATAAATCTTGTTTATCTGCCGGCATCAGAGCTTTAGGTATTAAGCCACGACTAGGTAAGTAAACAAGACGTTTTAAAGAGAGGGGTTACACACAATGTCTGCGCCGTTTTTCTGTTATTTAATTTTTTGTCTAATAATTGTATGGTATTTATAAATAGATACTTTATTCATGGTTTCTGGCTGGAATTATGATATGGATCAGAACATAAAATAACGAAAAATTAATGATGATCAAAATATAGTATTTAATGAAATAAATGACGTCAGTTACAAGTAAGTGTTAAGAGGCATGAGACGCTGAGTGCATAATCTATGTAGCGAAAATCGTTTACTTCTCTCACCCACGACGACTGCATTTTTATTCCTACTGTAAGATGTTTCTGACCCACAGGTAACCTGTAACGTGACAGCACACTGATATTCAACAAATAGATCAACAAATAGACAGTAATATTAAGATTCGCAAACACTTCCTTTAAGAATAGTCATGAAAATAGGATATATTTGAAGGTTAACTGCTGAAAACTTCCTTTAGTTTAGGATTACAATATTGGATTTGGAAAGACTGCAAACCTTTTTCTCCAAAAAACATTCATATATAAGATGCAAATTTAAAAAGAAAAATAATAAAAGTTTTGAGATGGGTATGGTCACACAACCAGGTCAGCTGGGCATTAGGAGTTTACAAAAATGGTTTACTTCTGCTTGTGCAGCTTCCATTACTCAAAGGCAGTATGTGTACCGCAGATTCAACCGACAAAAGACCAGTTCCAACACACAGCAGTATATAGAGCTAAAAGTAATTGTAAGTGAGAAATAGCGAGAGGTAAGACAAAATACACCGAAACCGCAAGAAAACGCATCGAAATACAGAAAGTATTAACCCGTAATTTTTGGAAAATCTACAACAGTGTAATAAATAATGGACAATCAACGATCACCCCCACTATCAAACATTAATGAGGTTGCTTGCACGGCATCCTACAAGGCTAACATGCTTGCCAATCAGTTTGCCTCTAACTCCACACTGGACCCAGCACACCACTACTTCCCCGACTTTCCTTTGCGGACAAACGCCACACTACACGATTTGAAACTCATCCCTTCTCATGTACGTTGTATCATAAAAAAAAATCTAGACAAAATAACTCCTTCGCATACCCTACCACAGCCGTTCCTACCATTCATTCTAAAAAAAAGCATGCTTTTTCTCACTTTCCCTTACAACACAAACGCCTCAACCGCTTTCAGCAGTCAAAATGATATTTGCTCGCACCCCAACAGTTATTTAAATAAATCTTCCTATAATTCCTTGCCGAGACGAACGCACATTTCTGATGAAGCGAAGACGATTTCACGAAAAGTTAAAATCGCGGACAATTCGAGGAGAAAAAAATGCTTGAACCATACATTCATATATATATATATATATATATATATATATATATATATATATATATATATATATATATATATATATATATATATATAATTAGGAGACAATGTCGTATAGATATTGTTTCTTACGTTAAATTACCTCCATTAGTTTTACATTGAATTATTCTTAATATCCTTTAAATGGAATATTCATACAAAAAATGGATCAGCATCAAGTAAAATGCTTTATTAATGTTTCATCCTATAGTCAAACTAAGCCTTACAAAACGTAATTCGTATTTAAATAAATTGATTATTGTTGGATACCCTGTATTTTGATTTCTAGGATTCGTTTCATAATTATTAACCAGTCATTTACTTTAATTCACAATTTTACTTAAGGATGTCCAGCAAAAAACAAAGCAAACAATAAAAAACAGGTATATTTCTGATATCCTCCTCCGATTTTGGACAGTCACTATAATTTGACCGACGGCCCAGAGAAAAAACAAGGGTTTATTATCTAAATGTATAATATATATGTTGTTATCTATCGTCCAAATATTTTCTGAAATTATTACCTTATTTTCTTCTGGTTTAACTATCATTTTAAACTATTGATGTCAGGAGAAATTGACTGCATGAAGCATTTTAAACTCTAAACCTGACCGTATTACGGCGAGAGTATATTGATGACGAGATAAACTGCAAATAAACAATGTTATTATCCGCGACGGTTAATATTGGGCTTCAGCAGACCCTCCTTGAATTTTTAATAGTGAAATCTCTTAAGCGACTATTGTTAACATTGAAAATCCATACCCTATTAACTATCCAATATTGCCAGGGTGAGAAGCGCTCTAAAACCCTTTCTCTTAAAGTCTTCGTCCTTGATTTTTCTTAATCCTGCATGCAGTCATATTTCACGGATGCGACTACAACATGCCATGAACGTGTCGGTCGCACCATCTGTTCGGCGGCTCACAAGAAGGTCGGAGTCTAGCAGATGGTGAGTCAAACCCAACTCAACTTGTTTTAAAGCGCGACTGCTTATATCGATCCGATATTCTTTTTCCCACGAATGGAAATTATAAATAAAAACAAAGAAAATCCAAATACACCGATAATAAGAAATAACTGAAAATGTTTACAAATTTGTTTGACGGCATTATTTAATTACTTCAAAACAAAATAATAACATGATTATATTTCAGTTCCAATAAAAGATGATTAAATTAAAAAGCAATAACCCAAACAGGTTCTACATATATATATATATATATATATATATATATATATATATATATATATATATATATATATATATATATATATAAGAGAAGACGTGTCCGGCGTTGCCCGGGCCATATAAGAAACGCTATTGCCTTTGAATCGATCTAAAATAAAAATTGTCTACTTTTTTCTGTTCCTAAATACACGTATCAACACATATTCATATAACCATTAAAAAGGTTTGATACCAATTTTTTCATCGTATCGTATAGACGTATTGTTCTAATTTTTAAATAGTTTAATTTTACACATAATAAAAAATGTTATGTTCAACGCGAAACGTTTATAAAAAATGTGCAAGTTTTCAGCGTATGAAATTATTTGTTTATAAAATGAATCAGAAAATAAAAAAAAAATTGCACTCTGTTTACAAACGAAAAATTACAGTAATAAACGTTTTCAAAAATATTGTATAAATTAAAAAAAAAATACACCAGCCGTAAGTTTGGCGCAGAACACGACGGCAAAAACCAATATTCCCCAGAAAACGCCCTACCTCATTCGCCACGGAAACAGTGATACAATGACGTGTCAAATTTATGTACTTAGCATATCCGGGAGCTGAATCTGCGCAGAATTTGAAATCGTTCAGAAGAAGACGATTTAACATGATCCCCTCCCATTCTTATTGTATTCTTATATAAACTCCAATGAACCATGTCCAGTTTTATATTATCCCGATAAGTCTCCTATTATAGAATTGAACTTATTTTCTTCTTCTAACTCACTAAGCTCTCTCCCTCTCTCTCTCTCTCTCTCTCTCTCTCTCTCTACATATATATATATATATATATATATATATATATATATATATATATATATATATATATATAGGACATGTGAAGTATGTGCAACCCACCTTATTGGAAGCGGTCGGTATGATAGGCAAATAAATGCAAATGTTCCAAGGAAAATCAGTAAAACAATTAAAATATGATATGGATTTTCTTATTTCTCATGTAATATCAAATATTTTAGTTGTTTTTCAATATAAAATAAAGTCAACTTCTCAAGGGTCTAGAATAATAGGGTATTTCAATGTTTCTTTATTTTACATAGGCATCACCACATTAGCAAGTACAAGAGGGCATTCGAGGATTTGCGTTAAAGCGTGTAAGTAGAAATTGGACAATATAGTAACCGTTAGTAATGGAGATTTGGTAAATTTGTTAACTCATATGGAACGGCTCATCAAAACTATTGAAGTCAGCTGGAAAGCAGGAAAACGGAAGACAATTCCATAGGCGTGCAGTTCTAAGAAAGAAGCTTTGCTCATGGAATCTACGCTAATGTTTAGGAACAGATAAAGAGTGGGGGCAACTAGTGATAGTGTTTTCTGCTAGACAGGTGTTTCTTCTGAAAGTTTGGCGAGGGGAACCCATAGAATGGAGTTCAGCCGAGCAGCTGCTATGAAAATACCGATAAAGCAGAGACAAACTCGCAACATCTCTTCTGTGAGAAAAAGGTTGCATGGAAGAGAAAAGGACATCCTCCACAAGGCTAAGAAGTTTACTTTGAACTCTATCAAGGCAGAGTAAGTCCTTTCTAGCAACTCCTGCCCAGATGTGGCAACAGTACTCCATACTTGGACGTACCTGGCTCTTATGTAGATAGAGAATTGCATCAGCAGTGAGATATTTACTGGATCGATAGAAAGACACCACCATTTTTTCCAGCGGCCTTGGCAACGGATTTAATATATGTGTTCTATTTAAGATCAGGAGTAAAAGGTCAAACCCAGAAGCTTGTCAAAACATGAGGCCTCCCCAAGACGAGATCCATTCATTTCAACTGATATCAGATGTGGATCAGAGCGTTGCTGATGTAAAGATAACAACTTTTGGGGGGTTTTAGATGTATTAAAGGTAAGAAGCCACCTCTTTCCCCATTGTACCACTTGCTCAAGATCAGAGGAGAGAGAATCAGAGAGAACTTGGTCGTTTACGGTCTTAGATGTGCTACCAGAGATAGTAGTATCATCAGCATAGATGTCTACGAATGATATAAGGATGTGATTTGGAAGATCATTAATATAGATCAGGAAGAGACTTGGGCCCAGTATGGACCCCTGAAGGACACTAACATCAATACTAAGCACTTTTGATTTCTTTATATCAACCACTACTCTTATGAACCTATCAGAGAAAAATGATTTAATAATTGAGAAGACATTTCCAGCTATACCGTAGCTGGGGATCTTGTGAAGTAAACCTTTATGCCATACCCTATCAAAGGTATTTGATATGTCAAGAGCAATTGCTCTAGAAAGGTAGCCTCCATCGAGAGATTCGCTAATCGTATGTTTTATGCATGCGAATAAATACAAACCATAAAAAACATTTTCTTTTTATATCACAGTGTCACATGTAATTTTATTTCAGTCTGTAAACACCGTTGTGATAGCGAATGAAAGATTCTTGGCGAGACTTACATGCTCGATACACTTGTTTTGTCCTCAATAGAACGTAAACTCTCGCCGAATAGAATCCCTGTTGTCTACCAAGTAACTCGCTCCAAGTTATATCTATTGTGCCCAAGATCGTTGATAACCTATGTATAAGAAACTGTTTCTCTGTTCCTGAAATGTTGAACCTTACGATACTAGATGATCACTGCTTTTATCGTTTCGATTGTTATTAATTTAGACAATATTTCCTCTGCCGAATATTTTATTTGTACTTATTTGTTTCAAAACTGTATATCTTAAATTCACCAAGCTGCTATGTAAGGCAGCTACACAGATATAATATTTACGTAGGTAATCTACTCACTTTCTATCGAAGAATTCTAATCTGTTACACATAAAACGCCCTCTAAGCCTTTTGCACCGTAAAATAGTTGTTATTTTTTTCCAAGTTCGCCTCACGTGAATGTCGTATATGTAATTCTATTTCTTTCTTCGGTTTTCCGTCTTTAATGCTAACATTTATTTATTTTGGCAAGTTTTCTTCTGAAAAGGACAACATTTTTTCCCAGTGAAATCTTCAACATGAATGATATGATCTCGGAGGTAATATCCCCTCTCATGTTTTAGACATTTTTAAAGCACATACTTATTTCTCTTTTCAGAGGCATAAATGTTTGTTCATACTAAATACACATACCTATATTGATTTATATATGCGTAATTATATTTATATTTATTCCAAGTTCATAGAATCTTTATTATTATGCTTTATTAAATACTAGTAGGCCTACCCGACGTTTCTCAGGACTGTATAAAACAATTAAAAAAATTAAGTTGACTTTGAACGTATTTGTTATTCTTAGTAGAGAGTAATTGTTCTTGAGCAAAATAAAATGTTACCTAACCTAGGACGTGAATTACAAAAAAATATGTATGAAATAATTTTCATATGTAATTAACAGTACGAATCTTAAATAATTTTACAATTCCTAGAGTGGATAATATACATCCCATTAATTTAAGAATTTTCTTATCCCCTGACGATTAATGTAAATATATATATGACACATTTTAACGCACTCTCAACAGGTATTATACAACATATATGAACTAATTTCTATTCCCGCCAAGGCCATCATAACTTTAATAAAAATGAATTCACTGTTAAAAGATGAATCATTAAAATTTCGAAATACATACATTATCTTGTTTAGTGATTAGGCAACACTTGCTTCAACAGTAAATTCGTCAATACTGTGTTTAATTTTCCACCGAAACCATCACCGGCACTATGATTTTTAGTGAAATAATGTAATTTCTAGAATAGGACTCAGCAGATTTTCCAAATAAATATGTAAATATTATTGCATACGGTCCGTATTCCGTATGTCAGTTTCTTATTTAATAAAATATGAGAATAGTTTAAAAGATACGTCCCTCTCCTCATATAAAGAAGAACTTTATAAAGATTAACCTTATTATTTCAGTACGGTCCATATTCCGTATGTCAGCTTCTTTATTTATTAAATTGTAAGTCGAAAGTATAGATTTTTAATTACATTTTCATCCCAAACAAAGCACGTTGCCAATTTGATGTAGTGGGTTACTGTCAGAGACATAAGCTACAGGGTTTCTGTGTGGGAAGTTGGGCAGCAAGATGTCGGTTCACGTTACACATGAACTTCTGCATGTCAGCAGAGTTAAGGAAGCAGGAAACCGGAAGGGAGTCCCAAACTCTAGCGGTTCTGGGGAAGAAACTACTGGAGGAGAAATCTCTCTTACATCTAGGGATCTCTAGTGTGAAGGAGTTGGATTGGGCTGCTTGTCGGGTTTGTCGAGGGTATGTACGTCGAGGGGATACAAGTGCTTGCAGTTAATCGGAGCATTCACCATTAAAGTACTTGTAGAGCAGGCAGAGGGATGCTGCATTTCCTCGATGGAACAGAGGCTAAAACATAGATGACAGTTCAGGACATCAGGTAGCCGACTCTCTTTTGAACCTTATCTAGGAGTGAGAAACTAGTAGCAGATTCACCAGCCCACATATGACAATAATACTCCATACATGAGCGAATGGTGCCCTTATATAGGTACAGGATACTTTCGGCCGTTAGTAGCTTTCTAGCACGGTAGAGAGAGCCTACTTTCTTTGCAACAGTCCTGGCAATGCTCTCAATATAATTGTTCCAACTCATGTTTCCTGTGAACGTAAGGCCGAGAAGTTTAAATATGTACTTTCAGATAAAGAGTCTTTGGCCATTGGTATTGGTAGAAGAGAATGTTTCTTGTGAGTATTGAATGATACAAGTTTAGCCTTGGTACCATTTAATATGACCACCCATTTTTCTCCCCATTCCACTACGGATTGGGGGATATCCTCTAGTGTTTCTGCCATTTCTTTAGATATGGATTCATGTTTTCCTGGCGTGTTAGTTATATAGCGTGTTGTCATCAGCATATATACCCATCTCACACACAATTTTGTCAGGGACGTCATTTATGAGTATTAGGAATAATAGAAGTTCAAGGGTAGACCTTTGAGGCACTCCCGCATTTATATCATATTGTTTAGATGTACGATCGTTGAGGGCAACCTGTATTTTTCTGTTATATAAGAAGGATTATGTTAATTATTCTTCCAGTGATACTATATGATTTGATTTTCCTGAGAAGACCTTCAGGCCATACCCTGTCAAAAGCCTTCGATATATATAGAGCTACCGCTCTAACCTCTCCTGCTATGCCCAGTGAATGGTATACACGTTCAGTTATTACAGTTAGGATGTTTAATGTGGAACGGGCTAGCCTAAATCCATATTATTAGTAGGTCAAAAGTTTAGCATCGGTAAGATGATAAACTAGAGCTTGGTTAATTATAGACTTAAATATTTTGGCGTAAAATGGGAGGAGGCTCATGGGGCGATAATTCACTGTGTCAGTTGTTTCGCAAGAATTCTTGAATATTGGTACGAGAGAAGCAATTTTCCAGCAGACAGGAAAGCAAAATTCGTTAAGGCATTTGTTGTAAAGTTTGAAGAGAACTGGAGCTACTTCGGCAGAACACTTTTTATAGCACATCCGAGATAAGATAAAGCCACATGCTTTTGAAGTGTCCAGATATTTTATGATAGCATGCGCCTGAGAATGGGTGATTTTCAGATCGTCTAGTGTTCCGTCTGTCCGCAGAGGAAAGTCAGGGAGGCGCTAGTTAGCATGGTCCTGTGTGGAGTTGGAGGCAAACCGACTAGAAAGCATGTTAACCTTCTCAGTTGCTTCGCAAACAACCTCATGATTGTTGGATAGTGGAGGGATTGTTTATTATTAATTATTTACTATATTATTGTAGAGTTTCCAGAAATGACGGGTTCGTAATTTCTCTTCTTCTATGTGTTTTTTTGTGGTTTCAGTGTATTCTCTTTTAGCTGTCTCTATTTCTTTATTATAGTTACTTCTACCTTCTATATACTTCTGTCTGGTTGAAATGGGCTTATGTCGATTTTATCTGCGGTACATGTGCTGCCTTTGTGCAATGACAGCTGCATAACTAGAAGTAAACTACTGGGGAAAGTGTGGTTTGCTATAAAATTTCCGCTAGGGAGCATGTGTTTCAATTGCTGTTTTGAACCATTCAGTGGTCTCATTTGGAAAATGTTCAGCAGGAACAGCAAAAATATTTCGCCAATGATGCGTCTCTGATGAGATCCCTGATGGCTTCCCAGTCAGCTTTTTTGTATAATATCTCGTTGTTTGGGCAATAGTTGTTCAGTTTTGGCTTTTCAACCATTATCACTGCATGATCTGCATATCCAAGTGGGCTGTGGGCATTTGTAACGCAATTGTCGGGAACTGTGGTCAGAAACAGATCTAGAAGTAGTGTGTGTTGTTTTTTCCTAGTCTTGGAAACCTATTAGAAACGTAACAATCTGTGATAGGGAATGAGATATAGAGAACTTATGTGTTGTGCTACTGTGTGCCTCTGTATGAATAGAAAATACAAGACAGTTGCTGCGGTGGACATTGAAGTCACCAAATACATGCACTTGTTCGCTAATGTCGCGTGAAAGTGCCGTATCTATTCTGTCAGAGACTTTGTATAAATAGAAAGAGAATTTCCAGCCCCTGTTTTGGATTTCTTTGCTGTAGTCAACATAAATTTTCTTTCGATCTTCCAAAACATTTCACTTAAGCCTGTTGTTATTCTGCAAAGTGGATGCTCCAGGGCGATCAGATCCAGATTTTTTTTTTTTTTTACCAAGCATTGGACTTCGAAACTTTGACATATTTGCTTTACTACAGACAGAGATGTTTTCGCATTTTCTTTTCTAAAAATATCAAAAAATTGCTTGTAAGTCATTTTGGACTGCCTTAATACTGCAATTCGTTTTTTTTTTATTCTCGCCAATATGCGGTCTTACAGTTGTACGGATTAATTTGTCCATTTCTTATTATATGCTATAATAATAATGATCTGTAAAATAGAAATTTAGTTAAAATTTACAAACGTTCATGGCAAAATATTGAAAAATCGATTTTATCTTCTTTAACTCTTGGCCCACTTATTTTGCTCATGAGTATATATATATATATATATATATATATATATATATATATATATATATATATATATATATATATATATATATATATATATATAAAGCTGAATGTGTGTGTCTGGTCACGAATAAGCTCCTATATGGTTGACTATTTTAAAGAAGTGATTTCATATAATGATAGAAGATGTATCGAGACACTGGAATGGGTATGTTTGATCTGGCAGAACGGTGGCTCATTAGAATTGTGGGGTCTGCGTTCGTGCCTGGTCCCAAGTATGGAAATAATAAAATAAAATTAAACAAAATCGTTTACAAATGTTTTTGATATAGATGTACACAAGAATACTTTGATAAGTATGTTTTAACTTAAATAGGGGTGGTATGATAACATTGTTGGGCCTGCGTTCGCTCCAGGCCTCCATAGAATATAGATATGTCACAACGTTTACCAAGGGTTTTTAATATAGATCCACAGAATACTGTGATAAGTGTTTCAGTGTGAACAGGTATGGTATAAAAAATTATGGGGTTTATCTATTTTAGTTTCACTTTCATCATATTTTACTTTGGATTGGATACCCCCAAATTCGTAGCTATCTCTTTACAACCCTTCGTTTTCATAACCAATCATACTTTCATAAATCAGAGTCCATTTTCTGTAGGCTGCTTTTGAACCCAGTCAACTACGGTTAATGTTGCTAGTATATATATATATATATATATATATATATATATATATATATATATATATATATATATATATATATATATATATATGCTCAATAACGCAAAATACCGCCATACGATTATGCTAACTTGAGTAAATATAAATACACGTATATAAATATACATATATGTATGTGTATTCAGTATAAAGAAAATGTTTTTGTGTATACAGCATAAACAATAATATACGGAACAATCAGTTTGGAACAAAGGTTCGCGCTAGTGCACCTGAGTAAATCAACTTGGAACCTCCCTAGTACCAGATCGTTGGCCATTAGAGAAGGCTTGGAGCTGTATGTACTGCGCCAAGTCATAGAAATTTTCAAATTAGTATCTGGGGCTGCACCAATTTACTACGGGAGATGCACTCTCAATCTTCGTTAAGGCATGTATCCTTGAGAAGGGAACTCCAATTAAAAAAAAAAACCCTGCAGTTTACTCTATACTCTGTCTTCTGTCAGTCATTTGCTTGGATAAGGCTTAACAATAATACCACTAAAAGCTGTTTGTTATACACAAAATCTTCATCACTGCAAACGAACAATCTGCAATGGTTTCCGAGCACCTTAGTAGTTGTGGCGGAATCTCAGGAATAAAAATCGAAGTTAGCGTCCATAATATATATATATATATATATATATATATATATATATATGTATATATATATATGTGTGTGTGTGTGTATGTATGTATATATGTATATATATATATACATATATAATTTTAAGTATTTTTTGTGAATAAATGCATTCTATCTAAACAAAATTTAATACGTTTGGCTATGTTCCAATGCGATATGTCAAAAAGCAAGCTGGAATTAATCATGGTTGTTGGCACAGAGTTATTGTATTTTTCCTGTATGTGTCAAGATACCGGGAATCAATGTAGTAAAACTTTCTTGGCTTAAGCAGAATAGAACAACGCTTTCATTTATTTCGAGAATAATTAAGAAGTAAACATGCGTTTTTGTTGAGCGATTTTTATTCTATGCAACACAAAACAATATGTTATTTCCAATATTCTGATCCTGTTTTCCCTCTTTAGTCCTCTGCTTGTCAGTCAGGGCATATATGACCATTGTATATAGAATTGATATTATAATATATCAATATATGCAATGTTATTATAGCATTATGAAGACTTTTTGTATAAACTACTATCGATTTAGTGCATATATAATCATACGTTTTATCACTAACGGTAAAATAAACATACAAAGATATGTCTTTGTAACATAACTAATATATGCAATTAATCAAATAATAAATAAATAATATATGCAATTAATCAAATACCAATTTGTATTAGACTAACTATGAAAACAGACATAGATAGAGAACATAGAACAGTCAATAACTTTTTCGGTCGAAGGAATAGAAACTGGAATCAAAGGGAAAATTTAGGCCATTAAACGAATTGTAATATAACATATCCAACATGCAACAGTTATCTTCGAATAGAAAAAAAATTAATAGAAAAACTTTTCACGTGTCATAAGTAATTATAAACTTTCATAATGAAATATTAATTCCTTACCCTTATTCCGATCCCCAATAAACTACACATTCGTAAATATACACAGGCATGTCGTGATAGTGTCCCCATCAAGCCCACTAAACACTTTCGCGCATATTAAACTAGACACCAATGAGAAAATTACAGTTAATCTACATTGCAAGCCAAATGTGATTTTTAAATGATCGTGTTTTATAAGAACAGACGAAAGATTGGATCGTTGTCGAACACTTGCAATTAAAATAACTATGCAGAAGAGGAGGAGAGACACTCGAAGAATATGCATTATAATCTAACTCGAAGAAATGATATAATTTAATCAATAAAAAACTAATCGAACTCATGTTAATGTCGCTATTTATATGACATGTAGTTATATGAAAGAAATTTAAAGGTATCTTTTTTACCAGAGAGCCCCATATTATTAAGGCTAGAAAGGATCTAAAGGATGAGGGTTAATGAGTGTATATATCGCGCAGAGTCGTAGAAATTTGAAAATTAGTGTCTAGGGGTGCATCAATTTAATAGGAGAGATGCATCCTCAGTATTCGTTAAGACCTGCATCTAGGGAAAGGAAACTCTAATGTAAAAAACGTCCAGTTTTCTGTATTCTCTGGCTTGTGCCACTCATCTGCACCGACAAAACACCTCATTAAAAATACTATCCTATTTTATTACTAGTTGGAGCACCGGTTCGTGCAAGACAACGTGTCCTTGAAATTTTGATAATCAGATGTGTGGGAACATATCTTTATTCAGCTTCTGTAACTTGGAGTGAGCATATATATATATATATATATATATATATATATATATGTGTGTGTATATATATATATATATATATATATATATATATATATATATATATATATATATATATATGCCGGCGTAAAAATATATTTTAATGTTGTATTAGAATTGGAATAACTAGTAGGATGAAAATTGTACAGGATTTGAATATTTTAGACGACGATTATAGGAAAACAACTTCGTTCCTAGAATTTACACACACACACACACACCCACAAACACCCCACCTTCCCCCCATATATATATATATATATATATACATTTAGGCACATAAAGGAAATGGGGAAATTGATGACGTGGTTGTAGCTAAAGGAGTGCTTGGTTTGATTATTTCGCAGGAATTTACGATGGATTAAATCCCAGTGGAACATTGTACAATCGCAAACTTTAAGCTCTGTACGAAAATACGTAAAGTTGTTTTTTTAAGTGCAATAAATGTGACTAGAACAATATTCAGTAATAGGATCAATGTTTGCGAAAAACACATGGATGTCACTGCAAGATATTTTTTATTCAAGCTCCATCCGAAATTAACACATACTGTTTTCTATGACACGAACATCTACACGTACTCTTGAAATAATACGAACGCTTCACCCCCCCCCGCAACGACACTCTGTCGCTTTACCTAACACATGCCAAGGGTGTCAGGCCATAAAAGTAACCCTCTAGATCCCTAAATAATTCATCCAGTAATCCTTGAGGCAACTAATCATCTCAACGTGTGCCGTCTCCTATCACCACCTGTCCAGGACGCGGCGAATATTTCACTCTTAATGGTCATCCCTTGGAAATCCGCCAACGACGCCTTCTGACCTCCCTTTCGCTCGTACAGCAAGCACAAGTTAATTGCAATCAGCAGGTATTAGAGAAAAATAATTCTTCGTTGGCAAACTCATTGCTATGCTGATTGCAACGTGACGTTTGTCTTCGCTATTTCCTACAAATAATGTCTCGATTGCGAGTTTCTGGATGAATTGCGGCGTCTCTAAACACAACCATACATCAACAGACACTAACGTACAAATATTTACACTTTCGGTTGTTAATTTAAAAATATATATATTAAAGATAACTATTTATATAGTCTGCCATGTTTTAACATTATTACAATGGGAAAAAAGGATTAAAACAAATATATGAAATAATTTTCTCATTATTCGGAGTGCATAGTAAATGTTTTCTAATACGTTTCTGTCGATGTAATTTCCGATCACCGTTAAGCCTATTTATTCAACTCGCGAATCGATGTTTTTAATATACGCATGTAATGTTTATTTAGCGAAGTAAACAGTGTTATTCATTGTTATTCCTGTTAACGGATTAATATTTTTATAAGACAATATTAGTGATTGTCTCATGCAAACATTTGGATGAATTGCCTACCCCCCTTTTAAAATTGTTATTTACACTTTCCGTAGATGAATAGAATCAATAGCCGAAGTGGTTTTTACATAGAAGTGTTGGTGTATCTTGTTTTATTTAAATTTTAGTGGTTGCATTTGGTTACATATTATTTAGTTCATTAAGAGATTTAACTGGTTTTATTCTCTCTCTCTCGTTCTCTCTCACACTCTCTCTCTCTCATATATACTCATATATAATTATGCATATGTATATACACGTATACATACATATATATGTGTGTGTGCGTGTGTGTGCGTGTGTGCATTTATATATATATATATATATATTATAACTATCAGTTCGTACGTTGCTACGCTTGCATGTGGCTGTAGGCTATGATTAAGTAAAGGACTTCTTATTAAGAAAGCATTAGCCCTTTTGTATTAATTTTACAATCAATTTAAAAAGTCATATAATTACATTAAACTCTCGGCGTGAAAATGTTTCATGTTAAAATATGTAAATAAAGAGGGTATATGTAATATTCAGTTAACAATTGAAAAATTTTGTAAATTTGAAGCACGTATAAATAATTGTATTATAATTTCTGTGACATCTGCAACCAGATGAAAGTAATTTTCCACATAGTGCAGTAATGTAAGAAAAGTAAAGTAAAATCTGGAAATTAAAATTTGCAAATAATTTATGTTTCGACAAGAAGTAGAAAAAACTTTATTTTCCATATTTACGTTTCAATGAATGTCGTATACTTAAAAGAAATGTATTTAGCAAAGTGATATTTATAGGTGATCTGAGATGTTAACTGAAATTAACAGACAACCTAATTATATATATATATATATATATATATATATATATATATGTATATATATATATATAAGGAGAACCATAAACACATATTAACATTATAATAATTATTTATTTCTCTATGTTTGTTCATAATGACGTATTGCATACATGACACTATTTCAAATAACATTATATATGATATCATAGAAAATTACGCCACAGAATTATATGGATAATCTCTCTCAATGTCTCATTCTCTCTGTATCTTTCTCTTTATATCTCTACCGCTCTGTCTCTTTTTCTCTTTCTCTTTCTCCCTCTCTATATATATCTATATATGCTGTGACGGCATACATGGCGGCCTAACAACCTCTTTCTTACATAAAATAAGAACCCATCCCAATGTTTAACAAGAACAGGAGCAATATCAGTTGGTAAACACTGGGTACATACATCTGGTGTATGGTAGAATGTATTTTAGGGCAATTCTCATCCTATATACTCAACAAATATTCCAGCTCCACACGTGAAATTTAGAATATAGAATAATCAGGTATGTGGAAACACTTTAAATCTACTCCATTAGAAAACAAATGGCTGCAAATGGGGTAAATACTTACACATTGGTACGTGGATTAAGTCGGATCCTTATCTCTTTATCAACTATTCTACGACTGCGTATGCTCGATCAAGAAACATGAAACCCTATTTATGTCAGGATTAAGATTTTTTTTTTTAAATAAATGTGTAAATGTCGTGTGGAACTGGTGTAATGTTTATCGTACTTCAGTCAATGAGTTTATGTTTTTGTTTCGATCTCATCTCAAGTATTTTTTTCTTTAAAAAAGTAGAGATTTTTTTTTTAGAAACATAACCCAAAATACTTGCACACGCATGCCTCAATTCATGGATTAAATAAAATATAATATTTATAGTTTTTTTTAATGCAGAGAAACGCTGGGGGCATGTATATAATTTTTTGAAGGGTTTATGAACATTACTGGAATCGGAAACATGTTTATATATATGTATATACATGTATATGTATACATATATATATATATATATATGGGGGTGTGGGGGTGTCTATGTGTGTGTATTTTTAACTTAAGCGTTAACGAATAGCTAATTTTCATGGCTCGTATTAATGGGAAAATAAATATTCATTGCTTGTAAGCTACATGTAAAATATATAAACACCTACATAGATTTATAATTGCATCAGAATATGGAAAAAGTATCGGTCTTGTCCCATCATTATCAAACACACACACATTCATATATATATATATATATATATATATATATATATATATATATATATATATATATATATGTATATATATACACATATACACACATACATGTATATATGTGTGGATAGATAGATAGATATAGATATAGCTATATAGTCCCACTAATAACATCTATAAATATATATATATATATATATATATATATATATATATATATATATATATATATGTATATACTAGCTGCTCGTCTGGTGTTGCCTAGCCGTTCAATACGCTTGATCATGATATTGTAATATTTGCTGATTGCGTATGTATTATTATAGAATCACTCCCTGATTGAATATTATATATTACGAAGAATAACACACTCACTTGACTAATTATTAAATAATAAATGAATAAAACAAAATCACTGAACAATAATGATAATGGTGTTTATCAAATTCCGTCTGTGTTTGTTAACGTCAGCGTTTATTTAGGCTTAACGAATGGTACTTCTGATCAATGTTATGTTTTAAAATATACATAAGGAAAAATGATTTGCGACTATTTTTATTGTAACCTTTTTTTTTTGTAAATGTTTTTTAAGATAAAAGAAATAAAATGTGGAAGTACATCCAGGCTTGAACATTGGATATTCCTATCATTAGTCAAATGGTCTACCAGGTAGATATACATCCAGATGGAAATAAATCTTCTTTTTTTTTAATTCGTTTTTGAGAATGTATACTCCGCTTTTGCCGGTGTAACGTAAAATATTCATCCGTAAAAATGTTTGTTTTTATCTCTAAGAAAGAAAACATATTTGTAGGATCGGAGGGTTTTTTGTTTTCGCTTTCCGATACATATAGAATAAGATTGTGTACAAAATTTATCCAAGAACACTGCCAGACATGTAAATTCCCTTTTGTGTTAAGTATGCTTAATATAGACAGAGCTGTTTCGGAACCTATGAGAAAAAAACTCGCACACACAAAGATATATATATATATATATATATATATATATATATATATATATGTGTGTGTGTGTGTGTGTGTGTGGGTGTGTGTGTGTGTGGGTGGGGGTGTGTGCAAGGGGAAACACGTCGATAAGTTTGGCATTAGCATATAATTAGATATATTCTATTTACTTGCCACCTCAAGAAATTAGTATAAAACACAATGTGTTCATAGTTGACACGTTCGGTTTATACTAAGGAGAGTATTCCTGATGGGCATAATACATGATAATGTATTCAATAAAGAAGGATTTCGTTTTTTACATATCGATGATCTCACACTTCTCTCCAAGACTAAATTTTAAGAAAAATAATCGTCGATAGATACACACGACACATATAATCGTATTTTCCCGCCATGTTGTACGAAGGATAATTTCGAATATCTACGCATCGCCTTAAACGCACCTATTGCCAGTAACCGGGTTCAGCGAACCTTTACCTCTTTGCAGGTTCGCCGTTAAACTCTGCTTCATCCATCATTGCAGACGAGGTATAATTTATTGGCTCTCTTGCAAATGATTCATGTAATCTCTTTTGCCGTGTGTTCCAGATAAGTTCGCCTAACCGCGGTAACCCCCCATTCACTGTCTCCAGTTCTTTCTATTTTTGACGAGTCTCGTCTTTTTTTTTAAATATCTTTCTCCATATAGTACTTTTACCTTTTTTTTTCAAATTGTTTATCATTTTCTTTTTTTATGAATTTAAACATCTGATGTCGGTTTTCTTTTTTTCACCAGGAAAATATATTTTATTCCAAACAACAGAAACATTAAACATAACGCGATACTAAAAAAAACAATCTATTTACTTACAATTGGCGATAAAATTTAAGACCCTTAAAAAAACTTTGCCAAAGAGCCTATTAAGTCGATGACAGTTTATTTTATTTGATAATCGCATTTTAAATCAAAATAATACTAATATGGTATCCACGTATATAATCATAAATATAGACTATTTTTTACTAATATATATATATATATATATATATATATATATATATATACTTATGTTTATTGTATATACATGTACATTTATGCGTACATACGTACGTATAATTATGTATGTATATGCACATACATGTATGCATAAATATATGTATGTATATGCTTATATATGTATGTATTTGTACATATAAATAAATATGTATGTATATATATATATATATATATATATATATATATATATATATATAGTCTGCTTATTATACACACTTTATTGATTACATATTTGCATACATGCTTCAGTGGGGTCCCAATTCACAGACAACACTTTATCAGGCCAAAAAGAATCAAAATTGAAATGGTTTTTAGTATTAAATTGGTTTTTATAAGATATTTGTGTGGTATTTACATCTCGGGGGAAAGTTGATGTGTATATTTTGTTAATGTGGGCAGAAGGATTTTCTTAGAATTAAGTTGAGAGAAATGGGGGATTCTGTTGCTCGTGTCTAAGCTGTCATTCGTGAGAAGATGTTATATGATTCTTTTACCGTGGCGGTTATTTTTGCACCTAACAATTTCCCATATCTGTAGTTGCTTTTTATAATGGCGTATCTGTTATTGGTGGCAACTTTAATCTCCTTATGGCAAGTGTTATTTATAATTTATAATGTGTTTTTTTTTGCATTTTATCTCTCATTCTTTTATTCGTTCATTTTAAATTTAAGTTGCCACTAATAAAATATATAAAGCCACAAAAATAACCGAAGATATGGGGAATTTAAATCAACGATAATTACAAACCAAAAAGCTAAAAACTACATCGCTAAGACCCCACTGCTTACATTCACAAAATATACATCCAAATTTTGCCCCGGAATCTAGATCACACTTTAATGTCTTATACAACCCAATGTAATCTTAACTCCAGTTTTACTTTGATTAATTTTGTTCTGATAAATTGCTCTTCCTGCATTTAAACTCAACTAAAACATGTTTGCGCAGATGTAACAAATAATGTTTGTATGATAAACATATACCAGCTCTGTAATGCATTGAGCACTCTTTAATAATTACGCTAGTTTCATTGGATGTACATCTAGAAAACTAATCGATACATCCGATATATATATATATATATATATATATATATATATATATATATATATATATATATATATATATATATAAAATATATTTCAGTGGAAGTATGATTTTTTTTTCAAATATATACTTTTTGTACATGCTAACTCTTTATATATGGAGCTCAGTATTATGTAAATGTAAGTTAACGCAAAATAATTGCATTGATTAATATAATTATTAGATAAATCATTTTGCGCTACGAAACAGTCACTGCTAGAAATTGTAAATGTCCAAGTAATTAAAAGTATAAGTTGTATGATGTCCAACATCATGAAATTGGAGATATAGAATATTTATATATATATATATATATATATATATATATATATATGTATATATATATATATGTGTGTGTGTGTGTGTGTGTGTGTATATATGCACATCTATGGCCTGATTTTCTTACACTGTGTTGTAACATATGCATATATATATATATATATATATATATATATACATTTATACACACACACACACACACACACACACACACACACACATATATATATATATATATATATATATATATATATATGTCTGGGGAGCTCTGTTATTAAAATCTGCTCATATACGTATACGCATAAATGAATACATGCATATGCGTAATATGCTTCCGCATTTATATACGATTTACTGTTGATACAATACATATATATATATATATACATATATATATACATATATGTATATATATAAACATATATAGAGAGACACACACAGATGTATATATATATATATATGTATATATATATATGTGTGTGTCTCTCTCTGTATATATATATATATATATATATATACATACATACATACATACATATATAAATATATATTGTAATTGGACCATTTGATATACGTATAATTTGAAATTATATGATATTGGCATAATTAAAAATAAATTTCGGTGAATGAAAAAACTTTACCGAGTCTAATACAAAAAAGTCATTGCCATGGATGCATTCGCGTGTGTATGTTGTTAAAATATTCGGTTTATGAGAATCCAAAAGAAACTATATTAAAAGTATTCCTTGCAACTGCGAATATGCTTGATATTAAATGTATTATCAGTATTATATAATGCAGCGTTTGCTTTATTTGATGTACTACTGAATTTGATGAGTTCTTTCATAAAAGCACATATGAAGCGCAAACACCTTTTTAATGATGAGGTGTACGTTTTTTTGCATTGGTAGCATTCTCACAATGTCTACGTAAAACTTCCGTGCTTGACTTTCTCATTAATCTCGCATCAAAATGCATATATCACGAGAGGATCATTTGCACATGACTGTTCGTGTTGTTATGCTTTTAAGAATGCTTTGAGGTGTTCCCAGCTATGCTTATCTGTTAAAGTTATATCTTTTAGAACAAAGGCCAGATGATGAAAAGAATTCTGTAGCTCTCATGTAAGGGTTTTGTTGAAGAGGTTTTGCTCTATGTTTTCCTTGAAATATAGACAGGGAAATTCACAACTTCCTTCAATAGCTGTACTGCTCTAAGAAAAGTCTTATATTTTTAAACTAATATGAAAAAAATATGATTATACTCATTGCAGATTTAGCTCGTATGTTAAAAAAGCAAATGCACAATTAACATGTCGCATATAAATAAAAAAAAACTGCGCCTACTTTGTTTAAATAAAAAGCATCTCTGATTCATATATGGGGATTTAAAACATTGAAACGGAGAAAAATGATGGACGTATCTGTGTTTCGCACACAGATGTAATAAATTATGATTGAACGTAGGAAATCTGACTGCTCGCCGTAAAGTGACTGCACGAAAGATAATAGTAAAAAGAAATAACAAAGAAGGCAGATAATATGACGACAAAGTAAAGAAGTATGCACGGTGTTATTCCGTTCGGAATTTCAAACAAAACTTTACAAGCACACGAAACCCCAAACTACATTCTTATGCAGAAAACAGTTGAAAAAATACATATGCATATGTGTATGATATGTCCATTCAAAACACGTCTTAAAGATGAATGTCAAGGGAAGCGTATATAATTAATAGGGATGTGACAACAGCATATTCTTTCCTTTGTTTTGACTCTCGCGTAGGTATCCGTTGATATCTTATATGTGTTTATATGGTGTGAGGTGGTTCTCAGTTTATTAACAGAGTCTAGCTGTGTAAGATATATAGTCGAGAGTCAACTGAATGAAAAGAATGTGCGGTTGTCACGGCTCTAATAATTACTATATCATAAAATTAAATGCTTTAACTCTATGACCTTTAAAGAGAACTAAGTTATCCTACGTGTTTTTATAGTAACCTTGTGCTTTCAAATTATTCTCCATATTGTTCTTGTCTTGCATGTATTTGAACCTCCTGGTTATACAAGAGGGTCCCACTATTTACGCAGTCGATTATTGTATTATTATATTTTTCGATATATTTCAAACAATAATCGTTTGGCAGGTAAGAATAAGCAAGCCAATCTTTCATTGTATGGACATACTTACAAATATAGAGATGGGTGATCAGTTATGTAGCTTTATCTAGTCATACTAACTTTTAATCCTCCGATTTCTGTTCTCAGGTTGTGGAAAATGTACTTTAACCAGCGTTCGAGATGAAAACTCTCAGAAGGGAGATACCGATGTTTCGTTGTCAATAACTTTAGCCAGGTCTTTTGCTGGGAGATTGTTAAAGGTTCGGTATAACTGGGGAGACTTATTTTCAATGTTATAAAGCGTCATAGAAAAGCAAGGGGTTCTACTGGTAAAAACAAGCCGCATCATCATATGTTTGATCGAACTATCAAATATGCATATCATTATTATTAAATTCATAACATATTGGTAAAATCCCAATAGGAAAAGAATTAAGAAACATTTATCTCCAATAAGGTCTTATAAATTTATGGAATAACATACAAGTGAAAGTGTCATTTGTGATTATGTGTAACAATATGATTTAAAGTTTAACTAGAAAAGGAACATACGTTTTACCTAAATATGAAGCATTAAGGAATGAAAGATTGTATTCAGACGTAAATAGAATGTTATTTATATATAAACGCTGAGCTTAAACTTTATATTTATAAACCAGCAGATCGACCTAAAGTAGCAATGATAGAAGGTAATTTCAAACTTAAGCGTGAAATACTAGCGGCGTGATCGTAATAAAATTAGCATTCGACAAAGATACAGAAACAGATTTTAAATGTGTTGTGTATCCAAAACTCTCAAAACCACCGGAGCGACAAAAAACAAAAACAAAAATAGCATGTTATAAAGATTATTCAACGCACAATAATTAAGATTCAATCACAAGTGAACCTGTGTACAAACAGAACTATCACTTTATCAATATTTGCGAACCCACTAAAGCAATAAATTTCAAATTGATCGTGACAAAAAAAGCGCAGGCCGATTTATAAAATGAAAGAGGATTCTCGAAAAGTAAAGGAAAGATCGAGACTACCTATCTATATTTGCTCGTTACATGCAGGTGAAATGCAATTAATTATTCCGTTGAAGTTAAATTATAAAAAAATTCTTCCAGAAAATATGCGAAAATCATGTTTCTTGCAGAAATTGTTATTCGTTTTGAATTGGGAGTTCCCTGATTGCACATTTATTCATCTTAAAAGCAGTATTTATACCCATTTTCAATATACAACGGTGAATAAACATCTGTGCACATGGAACTGTAAAAAAATACAACAACGTTGCATAAATCAATGAAATAAACAAATATATGCATTACAAATAAAGCATAAATCCTACACCCTTACGTCATATTGGAATAATGGGTAGATACATGCGTGTTTGTGTTGTCGTTTTATAGAGTTATTGATTATTTATAAATAATTACGTACACGTGCCTCATTGTATGACGCAATGTATAACATTATAAAGATGATGTTATAGCGGATGTTTAGTTGAAAAATTCTAACTAGTGTGCACGTAGTCTTTAAGAGGGCCCATTATATATGTTATGAAATTATATTGTATGGAATACTTGTATAAGTGTATTACGTTTCGATTCAATTTAGTAGCACCCCAGTTTGCGATCTGCATTTTGACCTGACATTTCAATAACAACCTTAGGAATATGGATTTAGTTTATTCAAATCGAACAATTAGGACAGAAATAGATGGGAACATTAATGCTATTGTACTAATTCTCATTTTATTTATCTCTTTCAACCATAATCCTCAATATCCGAATGGCATAAGTACTAATACGCTGCAAGAAAATACTTTGTTTAAACTCACCCGTTAATATTCACAGGTAACATAAATTAGGGCGAATACATAAATGCGATTGCAGAACGCTGTGTCAAGTTGGTCTTTCTCTAATAATTGCTTAGACTTGAATATAATCTGTAACTCAACGAATTCACCATTTACCTATGCACGATATAATGTTGCTAAGCTTGAGTTTGTTCATCTATCACGTGTCTCTCACTCTTAGACAAGGTCTAAAAAGTCTCTCAAATCTAATAAGTCACACATAATCGGCTAAGCTTTAACCTTGATACCATCGGTTCAATGTATCATAGCTGTATGTTTTCAATTGCATTAATAGATTGTTCTGAGATTTACTCACAACACACGTGCCTTCACGATGTAAAAATATTCAAGACTGACCCGAGAAGGAGAATAAAGTCGCCCCCTTCACGCCCCACTTTCCTATTCACTGAAAAGCTTTCAATTGGAATAGTCTGTTGCAAACTCGAGTGCTCTACTTTGAAAGTCTATCTCTGCTTCCTGCTTCCCTGGCTGTACTAAGAGGCAGAATTTTAAATATAATCTTAAACGAAATGTTGCGTCTAAATTCCTTATATAGTGTGTCTGTATATATGGTCCGAAATAGTATATCCTTATATTCCAAGTGGCAATTTGTATTTTTTGCGCTGAATAAGAGTAAAATACATCTATTACTTGAAGATTATAGAAATGGAAAATCATACTTTATTGCTAGACTTCGACAACAGATAACATATTATTTGGACATTGATTCACGGAATAAACCAAATACGTTTCGATGAACTTATTACCTATCTATTTCATTACTGATAAACATTTTAATGTTCCACATCAAATTGCATGTATATTTTGTCCCCCAAGAAGCAAATATAAATGAGATGTAAAAAGAAATAATAATGTCGTCTGATAGGCTACGACTAGAAAAATGGGGCTTCAATATTCAATCCCAGACAACAGCGGATGTTATTCATGTTGATATATACATAGATTTACATCAACTAGTATTATCATATAGTAATGTTGTTTTTATTACTACTGTCATTAAATCTTCATTATCTAATATATCAAATAATTTTCCCCATATTTGTTTCTCTTCAAGCAATAACTTCTTCTTCATCACTATAGTGTTGATTGTCACGATATTTCTTTTTACTGTGAGAAAGAAAAGTCAGCATTAAAATGATCAACCCAAACCAGCTTTCGCTTTTCTCTCTTGTGTTACAATCTAGGAGAGGGGCGACACCTGGCGGAAATTTCTTTCACGTATTATATGCCGTGAACAATAACAGTCAGTCTCATTTCATAGCTTTGTCGGCCGCGAAGAATTTATGAGCTGTCCTCAAAAGTATTCGCTGTGTGGAAAAGGCCGTTATAATCATCGAGAAATGAGAACACAATTTCCCTAGCCTTATCGCACGCATACATAGCCACAAAAATGTTCAACTATAACCGTAGTCCGAGGTACACATACGTGTAGACATGCTTTGTTTCCTAAATACTTGGTTTCGTATTCAAGATATACAAAGTAAAAAGTGTCCGCTTATAATAGAGGGCAGCCATTCTAGTAAGTAGAGTTCTCAGAGTCCCGGTAGTATGTTAAGTAAATAAAAATACATATTTCCTGTAATCACTTATATATTCGTTGCCTGATTCAAGTTAATCGTCAATAAAGTTTCAAATCACATCGTACGAAAAATGTTAGATTATCCAAACTATTATATAAGCACGAGAAACATCTGAGTAAGGAAAGGTAGTCTACAAAAATACGCAAAATATTTTGAACAAAACGTTTTAATACTATTATATATATATATATATATATATATATATATATATATATATGTATATATATATATATATGCATAGGAACTGAATATATGTCTATGCATATAGCATAATAATTTAATATATGTTCGGAATTTGCTTCAAATCATGTATACAAACAATTGTTTCTGCTACATAGTAAAATATGTATTTTCTAGAGAACAACTTTGAATTGATATAAAAACATGTCTTTACATATTTTTTGATGAAATAAAATATTGATCGTAAACATCTAATATTTGATGGAAATCCCACTGAAACTAACCTAATTTATAAAGCTTTCTGTCTGTCTATCTGTCTTCATGTTTTCAAACTGAATCTCATCCGAAACTAAAAGTAGCAGAACAGCGCTAAGGGACCTCGAATTATTGGATTTTAATGAACTGTTCTGTTATGCGTTTTTAGTCGGTTAATATAGATTTTAAGAGGTTAAAAAATACATCCAATTTGAAACAAAAATCGTTATACATTTTGTATATTTATCTAGTTTATATAAATATGCTCATATGCGTGTCACGTTGGTACGGTGTTAACGTAACCATTTTTTATTTCAATTTCGATTCTAGCAGATGCAACCCAAAAACCTTTTTGTTTTTAAAATCACGACATTACAATAATATATACGAAATCTGGACGAATTTAAATATCATATTTAAGCGTATTTTACGACCTGGTTGAGTCGGGAAATGCCAGACGCGCACCGACCCAGTCTTTAAAAAATTGGTATTATTATTTGTGTGAGAACAAATGAGTTTTACAATAATAGAAAAGTTTTACATTTTATTTGGAATTCTCACCATGTATGCAGTAATGGTCAATTAACATAAGTTGTGTAATTATTAGAATATATATATATATATATATATATATATATATATATATATATATATATATATATATGATTTTATTTTAACCTTACCTATTATGTATACGTATATAATTGTTCCCATATTGTATTACTTTATATACAAGACCTGTATAATAGGTTATCGTTTTCAGGTTTATATACTGGTTCGTCGTGTCGTTTTCCTCTCAAGAGTTCACTCTGTATAATTTTTGGTTCGTCCTGCTGAGATTGATAGATATCCTTGTCTCTCAAATTCTGTTCAGATATGACCAACATCTGAGTATATTATAGCTTGTGTTGTTCAACTTACATTTTTTCGTGGTTGAAATATATCGGAATTGTATTACTGCCTGCATTTCAATGGAATCACATACAGACAATTCTTCCTCTCTATATTATGCACAGAATACTTATTAGTCAATTCCAAGCATGTTACTGCATCTCTTATTTATTTTATTACGGTGAGATTATGAGAACAAAATATGATTGATATATAGTAAATAAGTAAAGGCAGCAAATATTTTATATTTTCTTATTTAATAACATGTTCACGAAGTATAAATAAAACACATGTTTATATGCATAACAATTTTAATGAAAGTATAACTAAATAACCTCATTAGTTTGATTTTTTTCGTAGTTAAGGTACGTTTAATGAGACAAGAATTGAAACTACCTATACGATATAATAGTGTAAATTGGTGGAAGAGTAAGTGTATATAAAAATATAAGACTTTATTAAAGAAGAAACAGAAAATACTAAATATTGCATTAATCTTAAAATATAATCAGATTGCACAGTCGTGTAAGTCTTTCAGAACTAAATTGTACACATTTCAGTGGATACCATGTTGGGATCGTCCGACGTCTCCACTTCCGAAATCCCTGACTAATATGAGTTCTTTTTTCTTTATAACAACCTATTTCTTTTTTCCTGTAAAGTGGCCTTTACCGTAACCACAATTGCTTCATCCTTTACGTTTGACTTGACGTCAATCTTACTTTTTATTGTTTTAAATTCATCTAATGTCAAGACTTTACTAGTTTTTATAAAATGGCTTTATAATATGTTTTATTTTGTTACATATACAAATTGCATATATAATACAGCTAACATACTAAATACTTTGTTGCCAAAGAAGTGCACCTCTTTACACATTTAATCGATCAAGAACAGTAAAGATTAAATGTACTATGAAACAGATATTAAACTTCGCACCTGGTCCGACAGTTTTGATAGTTGTAATCTGTTTTCATATTTATAATAAATATTCAGTCAAAGTAAAGTAGATGATACACATGTTTTATTTTATGTCCGAATTCATTACGTTTAAATAAAACATTTTTTATTTTATTAAAAAAAAAACGCAAAACGTATTTTTGCGTATTATTTATTTAGTATATATTTAGCGTTTCTTTAATGAAAACTACTCAAGAAAAATGATCATATACACACGTAGCGGGTCCACAACTAGTTACTTTTCTAATCATATTTAATATCTTGAAAAATATATAACATTATCCTTTAAGAAAATGCCTGACCATATTCATTACTTTACTAAAACATTACTAATAACAGGCAAATTATTATCGATGATATAGTAAAATACTGTCATATTGTATAACGGCATTGCTATAACATTATTTCATTTAGATATAACCCGTTTTTCACTAGTTAGCTATCTTTAATGAAGATGTTCTTTCAGAAAATGTATTTTGAATATTACACCTTTCATTTAAATACGGCACTTTGAATTCCCAAATAGTTCTCATCATATACTGACTAGGATTAGAATTCCTTAGCATCGCATGAACAATAAAACAAATGCAATGTCCTCAACAATGTTTATGTGTAGTAGGATTCCAGTTTCGATTAACCTCCAGCAAACAAAATTGTGGTCTTGTATACATTCATAAAAGCTGGTATTTTTTCGTCTATAGACATATCAAACGATTTACATGTCAGCCACCTTGTAGAATTGACAACGTTAGATAAATATATAAACGAAAGTTCCGGAGGGACACATTCACATTTATTATACATGACCTTTCATGATCGCTGTGTTTACTTTGTTGTGAAGTTCTCAATATGATAAAAAAATCAAAAGAAAAACTTTTGTTAATATCTGCATAGCATTGACCTAAACCATTTGTTGTCAAACCATAATAGATGAGCGGAGTTAAACATTTAAGGAAGATGTTTAAAATATCGGCGTTTTTTGATGTTTCAAAGTCTTTGATCATGATAGAAGACAGACGTGTGTTGTTGTACACTGTGTCACTAAGAGTTAAAAGAGTTACAAGAAATATCATTTCCATAGAAGATGCAGCATAAAGTATTCTATCCTAACTGGTTGTACTATAAAACCGACTATAGGATCTAGAATTATTATATAAATGAGAAAAAACTCCTAAAAACATTGCCGTTTTCATTTATGGTCCGGAAAAACTACGATATTTTTATGAGCTTATTCCCTACATTTCACATTAAATACGTCTATGACACAATATCGTGAGCATTTAGCGAAAATTCGACCGGTATTAATAAAACTGATTACAAAAGCAATGATTGTGAATAATTATATCAATTTACGACATTTTTTCTGAAAAATCAAATACTCGTAATATCTCGTTTATAGACACCTATCGAAGGGAACGAAAATAAATTATGCAATCGACTTTAAATATAACTGAGTATACTGTATAAAATTCAAATATCATTAACCGAACAAAGTAAAGTTATATTAACATTCAGATGACATATAAGAATAGTAAATGCTGAATTGTACATTTACGTTAAGTCGGAAAAGTTTGAGTTAAGTTTATTGCATATCTTACCGAAACAAAAATGGCTAGCTTTTTATAAAATATGGTTATTTATATAGAAGTTATACGACTTGGCTCTGATATGTGGTTCATTTTTCTAAAACGTTTACGTAAATATCGTTCAATTCTGTATCCAAATTCTTATGGATACGCGAGAATTTCTAATAACAGATTCTTTTGCAAGGGCGTTGCATCAGTAGAGCACATAAGATTCTTATTGATAATAACTCGATTATATTCAAATGAAATGTCAATGATTTTTTCCTAAACTGGATTTATGTCCTGAATATAATTCTCTCTCTTGTTATACTCTCTCAATAATGTCTCCCAAACAGATCATATTTTTACTTTGTACATAAGCGACAAATATTACTGATTATGTCTAACAGGAAGTGTGAGAAGTTAGATAGCAATATCTTTTTTCGCATTACATTAAAAATTCTGCAGGGTCATACAGTAAGAGAAGAAATAAACAGAGATGGAATTTCAAAGTCTAGATGTCTAGACAGAAAAAAAGGTATTATAGTAAACAACGTTCGGTAATGCAATGCCCATGACAGGTATGTGGTAAGTGTGATCACAGTACTAATCGGGTTAGACGGAATTAGGCACGTCGAAGTGACACAAGCGCTATTAACAACTCGCTCTAAGATATTTTATATGCTAACTTTATATTAAGACTTGGTTGCGAACGCGTCAAATGTACGTTTTCTTAAAACATTACAAATATATTTTGTTCAATATTCAAAAAGGTATTTTAAAATATTGGCGAACTGCAATTTCCATTATTCTCTTTATATTAATATACACCAAATAAGCTAACTATTTTTTCGAATATATGAATAGGCGTATGACAAATGGAGACATACATCCTATTAATGTTCATCTTTAACCGCTAGAAATGATGGAAGTAATTTATGCTGACTCAGGAAACGTATGCAAGACAGGAAAGTAATTGAAGTTACTGAAAAGAAACCACTCTGTTCGCAGTCAACCCAAACAAGTAGCGAACAGGGAATTGCTTCCGCTGTATATCATGGGAAAACAGATTCCCGGAGGAACTAAAGGGATTCCTGCAATGAAGTGTCTGTTTGCAGCATTAGGGCCAAGTTCCAGTCTAGTAGATAGATAGATACGCACTAACGTATATACATGTTGTTAAATAAGGAAACACGCTAACAGACACACATACATAGAGACACGATCCCGCAGGCACATATACGCACACATATACACACAATACAAAGACAGGCACTGATATATATATATATATATATATATATATATATATATATATATATATATATATACATGGAATTTTGTGTTTGTGTGTGAGTTCCTTATATATATATATATATATATATATATATATATATATATATATATATATATATATATATATATATATGGAATGTTGTGTTTGTGTGTGAGTTCCTTCCTCTGAAACGGCTGGCCGAATTTTCTTTTAAATTTTCAAATTTAAATAACTTTAGTGTATAAATCTTTAAGTGATCGTATTTAAGTGTTGTCGCCAAACCCCGCCCCCGATAATTACCGATAATGGAAACCGTTGTTTTAATTCCTCCGTCATCAGAAAAGCTATTTTTCTCATTTCTTCGCTTAGCAATAATAATATATTGACGGGCCGTAAGAATCCTACTGTAGGTAAGTTAATAGCGTGTGTGTCTTTTCTTTGCATGATGTCGTCTGTAGGTTAAAAGTCCGCAGGTAATGTTTTTGTTCATGACTTGCAAAGAATTTTATAAGATTGGAACATTTACGTGTTTCGTTTTTTTTTCTTTGCCATGACGTGGTCTGTAGGTCCATATCATGCACGTAAATTTCTTAAGTTTGCTTGATTTTCTTTAACTGGAAGAAGTTTATATAGAAACATTTCATCAAAAAAAGCAGAAGGTTGTCTAGAGTGCAAGGTAGAATAGCATATTTTGGAGTAAGTTACTGCATGAAGACATGTAAATCGTCCTCCCGGGTGATTTTAAAGTATGGGCGTGCGAAATATGCGTTGCTCATCATACAATCTGGGCAACGTTGGGTATATATATATATATATATATATATATATATATATATATATATATATATATATATTTATATATATATATATATATGTTTCATTGCATTGCACAATTTTAATAGTTACAGTGACATTCTATAAATGGTACAATTCACACAACAAAAATTAATGTGATAACGTGCGTCATAATTTTGCTGCGATTAGGTGTCGCATAATTTATAACGAGTACATTTCTTTTAGTTTAGGGGTGTATCAGCTTTTTATATTCTAGACGTGAACCGCTTCGATTAAATTTATTAACTAAATTCTATGTAGAACAATTAGTTAGATATTTTGTATCTCGCTCATTTAAAGAGATTTGGGTTGATTTGAAAAGTATATTTCTTGGATATATATATATATATATATATATATATATATATATATATATATATATATATATATTAATATGACGTTACTAAATGATCTTCATTTTAATTTCAGATTTTGATTGAATAGTATTAGTATTAAAATATATACGAAGTTGAAAATCCATTGATTTCAAACATTTCTAAACGGATATCACAAATACTTTCTTATTTAATCGTATTTCATACTGACAAACACTACTACAAGTATTTAGAAAGATCTTGATATAATGAAAACTTAGAATTTATTCGAAAGGAATCGGATAATTATGTGCGTGTAGACCGTTTATGTAAGAAAAATACTGCCTTATACATAAGAACAATACGAATAATAATATTTCAGTTATGTCCATGACAATTACCTAAAAAAAAATCTAAAAGAGATTTTACTTATAGAGTACAGGAAATAGATGATGAAAAGTGAAAGGTTACGTTATGAGTTAATTCACAATTCTCATATACGGTGAAGTAAAATAGAGTTGTTTCAAACATAACTCAATCCTGAAACCTCCTCGTGTATTAAAGGAAATTTAAGTGCATATAAAAATATCCTTAGGAAAACAAACATTGAATAATTTAAAGTTCTATACAAGTAGACAAATAATTAAAACAAGAATTTATCACGAAGTTGTTGCTTGTCGGAGTTTTTAATACGAACTTTAATTATCAAACGCGCGTTAATTATTACATTTCGTTATTTTTTTATATAAATTTACTATTGAGAATGAATGTGATTAACATACCCCAAAAGGTGAGTCTATCAGGGTATGCCGCGGTGAGAATGTCGGTATTGGATGTAGACGTGTTGCTGTTGAGTCTTCCATACGAAGCCAGGCGGGTTAAGTCTAGTAAGTAATGGACAAGGACTTTAGTATGATGAATATGCTAGAAGCTTTCGGAAAATAAACAAATAATTAGGCTTTATGTAAAACATAAATTATGCTATAGACATTGGACTAATTGTTCATTACATGACCATGCAGTTACATTAAATACAAAAGCGTTTAGAGAAAATGCATGATTAAACTGATCTTAAATCTCAAATCAATTAACAAATATGTAAGTATATATTTACTTTAATCACTTTTTGCCTCTCGGATATTTATTTCTGGACAATGTCAGTTATTAAAATAAACATCTTGCATAATATCATGCTAATAGTGTGGACGCTTTCTGCTGAAGGGTAATAACTTTTACTCTAGTCCACGGAGATTATAAAAAGCATACCATAAAAACTGGCAACATAACACATATAAATGGAACCTGGGTCTTGGTGTAGAGAATAATCTCAGGCAGAAATGTATGATTAATCCTGAATTAATTTATTACTGTTTTATATGTCCTTAAATAATAATGCAGACTTGCGATCCAAACTACAATATAAATTTCTCTATCAAAAATATTGGGACAGTAAGGGTATAGATGAAAACTGAACAGTGTGTAAATATGACAGAAAATTGCAAGATCTCATCCACGTATTATTATTATTATTATTATTATTATTATTATTATTATTATTATTATTATTATTATTGCACACAGTGGGCTTTCACACGTCATCTTCACAAAACCTGTGGTGTCCTCTGCAAGCTGCGTGACAACAGCAGATTTCCAGGATTGCTCACCTCTTTCGCTAGCATTTGCAGATGAGGTTGCGTTCTCGCAACCGCCGCTCACCATTGATTTATCGCTGGCAGCGGTCATTTGTCTCCACTGGAATTTTACTGGCACTAAGCCTCCCCAATGTCCCAGTTCTCTTCGTAATTGTCAAGATGATTATTACTACGACCACCATTAATTTACTAATAAACCACTGATACATTAAATACACGATTCAATGTTTCAAGCATGTTGATTTCGAGACATACGAAGTGGCTTTAATAAGTTTCCAGACTTTTTTGCACAGGCGCTTAAAATTAATGTAGCCTGTAGAAAATTCAGTATGTTATTACTAGGGCTATGACAATAGTATATTCGTTTTCTTGTTTTGATTCTCAGGTATATATCCATTGATATCTTATATGATTTATGTAGAGTGATGTGGTTCACAATTGATTATTTGTGTCGGATATATACTCGAGAGTCAAAACCGTGGAAAGAATATTCTATTGTCATAGCCCTAGTTATGTCTATACACCTTAGGAGATGACACACCAAGTATTATGATTTCAGTTTCACAGAAAAGGCTACAGCAGAAATTAGATTTCACCCCACTAAGTCCTGATTGTTACACCCGGTAATTTTATAAAATGAAATCTGGACGTGAGTACAATTGAGAAGAACGATAGGCAATGAAATTATGTTTTAAGTTGGGAAGAAATTCAATAAAAACGCATGAAACGCTTCATACTATTTTGGACTCTTGCTTAAATCGCTCATCAGTTATTGGATTATCATAAGAGATAAGGAAGGCAGTGAGTAAATGAAAGATAATGAGAGGTTCGGGAAGAGAAAGAAAGTCAAAACACTAGAGTTGATTGGTGAAATAAAGAATTTCATGATAATGACTGTCGTGTATCTAAAAGGGCAATACGTGCACAGTTGTATGTCCTGGTGGGAAATGTACAGACAATTGTTCGCGAGAAACTGAAGCTTCCTCCTTGTTAAATACTATTTGATCACGATCGGCATCAAGACAGGCCGTCACCCTCCGCAAAGTCGAGAAATTGCATCTTGTGACTTTTGATTATTCCTTAAGCTAAAGAAAACATTATATGCTGTTGTGATGAGACAATTGAGGAAATGAAAAAAGGTTCTGACGAGGTCCATTGCTATGTTCACACAAGAGGACTCCCCTGGTGCCTTCCAGAAGTTGTTGGAACGGCACAACAAGTATATCTCAGCGGAAGAAAATAAACTGAAGGGACTAGAATGTAATACGTGTACTATCAATAAAAGTGCTTACACGAAAAACGTCATTAGAACTTATTGAACGTCCCTTCTAACTCAATACCGATGAAAATATATAACATGTAATCAACAGGAGGGAATATAGCAGCGATAGTTTTGACCTCATAACATCACATATGACATCTAAACAAATAGATGACATTACCAGAGAATTGATCTAGAGAAACGATTGTTAATTCATAAAAGATACATTTATAGGTGACCTTATGCATGTTTCCACAATAAAAACGAATAAATATACACACGCAAGTATATGCAATTACAGTGATTTGATTATGATCTCTAGTTCGAATTTAGCGATAATATTTAATCTTTAGAAAGTATTATATCATAACATATTTAATTGTTTCGAAAAAAAAAACAGTGGATACCTGGAATGCTTATTGATTATTTATACAATGAGTTTATTGTATGAGACAAAACCCATCTTTCAAGATAATAACAGTGAGAACTAAGCTAGACTATCACAGGATATTTTTTTATTGCAACAGAAGCACTTTTTTCTATTCCGTTGAAGAGTGCTGCCCATAGAACACGATTGTGCGAAATGGTAATTAATATTTTGAAATGTGTTCACATGTTTCAATGTTAATTAACTGCGGTGGCATGAAAAATTTGAGTGTCAATATAATTTAATAACAAAATTTTTATCGAGCAATGTTTGAATACATATTCCCAATCACGTGGGAACGGAAACATATTTTACCGCAAAATTTCCGATATGCGCTGTATATTTTAGAACGTAAAACAAAACAATTTATCAACCAGATATACATCGGCATTAGTTTGCATTTCATTAAGATTAGAATAATAAGTTTAAAATCTTTTATTACACAAATTTCTGTTGGACCACTGATGTGTGTCGACATCTAGTCGCCACAGGAAGTAGATGGGTTAATATTTTGGAATATCACATGCACTCATTGCACGAAACCCGTAGTCTTATAAAATGTTTGGAGATGGGCCAACTACATTCTCGATGATCTGAAGAAGATTGTCAAAGCGCCATTATAAAACAAGATCTATCTTGTATTGTAAAAAGAAATAGAATAGTGCATTATTTATAGTAATAATACCACGTAAACATCCAAATCTAAGATAAAAATTCTAATTAAAATGAAAATAAAATGCGATATATAATAAAGTGGATACTTAGTAAGGCACCATTTAAGTGATTGAAAATGAGTTTCAGAATTGTTAACAGTATACGCGTTCGATTAATTTACCCTGCTGAATTTATAAACACATTCTTTTTCTTGCAGGCAATAATCTCTATACTTATTCCTGTTTAATATGTGGTTTTATGTAAACGTAATGTATTCCTAAATATTCTGACTAGCGTGCGTCAAGTGTCTATCGATTAAATTATACGCCAGGCAGCTACTCAGTCTAAAGTAAAACATTGGGTGGTGCCATCTTAAATGAAATCATATATAGTGAATAATGCTTCACGTTTACTTAAAGTCAGGAGAATGTCATTTATTTTAGTAAACATTTAACTGTTCATATCAATATCAAATATTTAACTGGCTCGGAATTGCGGTGTTTTTTTATTATGCGCAATAAATATTTTTAGATTTATATATTGCGCTAATACCAATTGCAGGAGAATATAGTATTTTTATGGGTTGAAATGGGTTATTTTCATTTGTATTCTCCTAAACTGATTGATTAATTTTTGATTCGATAATCCTGACGTAATCTCTCTCTCTCTCTCTCTCTCTCTCTCTCTCTCTCTCTCTCTCTCTATGTATATATATATATATATATATATATGTGTGTATATATATGTATATATATATATATATATTCTGCTTATTATACACACATTATACATATGTGTACATGTTTCAGCAGAATCCCAATAAACGGACAACACATCCTCGTACCTCCAAAATTTAACATTGAAAGGGATATCAATATTAGCTTTAGTTTTCATAACATAGAACGGTGCGATCTACATCCGGGGAAAACTGGGGTGTATATTTTGTGAATGTGAATAGTACGGGTTTTTTGAGGTGTGGTGAGGGAGAAGAGGGAATGCTGTTTTCTGTGCTCCAGCTGTCATATAGAAGGGCGTGATAGGTGATTATTTAAGCTTGAAGGGTATTTATTGCCCTTGATTTTAAATTTCCTATATTTTAGGTTGTCCTTATAGTTGAATATGTTTTTTTATTGGTGGTGATTTTAATTGTCTTTTTAATAAGTGTTATTTTTATTTATTATTATTTTTTTAATTTTATCCCTCCGATTCTTTTAATCGTTCATTTTTTTTAGTTATCTAGTTTAAAGAGTAGGAATGAGGGGGAAGGAAGTGTCATTACATGCGATTAAACTGTTGAAAGTTTAGAGGAGTTATATTCTCTTAGTCTGGAGGCTTCTTTACTTGCTTTTATCCTAAGTACTTTTACATTCCTATCATCGCTACTGCCTACATGGCAGGTTGTTTTTATGATTGTCTTTTCTTTATTGCTGGCAACTCAATCCGTGTTTTTATTCTTTTTTTTTATTTATTTATATGTGTGTGTGGCTGTGTACATTTCCCTTCCAAATAACTCTTTCAATTTAGGTCAAGAGACTCAAAATTTTACATAAGGGGCATTGAAATTTAGAAAAAAAAATTAACCGGTTTTCCGCCAGAAATATGGCTTTCAAAGGGGTCAAAGTTCAACGATTTGACACTTGAAAACTCTACCAAACTTCTCCACCAATCTTGGGTCTAGACACTTAAAATTTTAAATGCAGATTACTTGGACGTGGATCAAACATTTTAATTTGAGCCCCAGAAAATAAATGTTATGGGCTCAAAATTTGGGACAATTAAAAAAAATGTGATCTCTGATGTCTCTACCAAATTACTCCGCCAATTTCTGATCTAAACATTTAAAATTTTACTCAGAGATAGGGCAAGCTTTTACTCGGTGTGGGTCGAAAACTTGAGCTGCCGAGGGATCAAAGTTCAAAAGATTTGACATTTATGGTGTCTAGCAAACTACTCAGACAATTTTGGGTTTAAATATTTGAAATTTATACATAACGGATATTCAGACAGGCGGAAAACATTTTAATCCGTTTGGCAGCGGAAAATTGGTTGCCTAAAGGTCAAAGTTGTAAGTGATAACTTTTGCAGATTCTTACAAATTCCTCCGCTAATTTTGGGTCTAAAGACTTGAAATTTTAGACATGAATACAACTTTGTATTTTGATTCGAGACCAGAATAATAAATGTTAGGGGTCAATATTGTGGTCAAAGTTAAAAATAAATAACCTCTGCGGTCTCTTCGAAATTACTCAGACAAATTTTCGTCTAAACATTTGAAATCTTACAGGAAGTGTGTGCATACGTTGGGAAAGTTATGAACTGTATGCTTTGTTTGGGGTTGGGATTTATACTATCGACATATAATTAGGTGCATAAATAGTATACATTTATTTATATTTATGGAATGTTTAGCTAATTTATTCACATGTAAGTGTTAAGTTATAATTTGGGGTTAATTATGTCGTTGGTTTCCTAATGTAACGTTGTTTTTTCGTTAATAATTCATGTAAGTAGATATCAACATTTCAATTCAAGACGTGCCTACCTATAGACAATGTTTATTAATCATTTTCTGATGTTTCATTATTAGCATGTAAATTGCACTCACCTTAACATAATTGTTGGCAAAATGTGTTGCTGCTTGCTTAGTTTTCTATAAGCGGCAGATGTTTGAGATGGAGTGTCCTTACCTTAAAATTTCCGAAGTTGATCTATGTTAGAATCTTTCTCCGTGATTACATAAGTGTCGTTCTTTATTAGGGTGTGTTGGTTTATAGTGAGTATAGACATTACTTTTTGGTGTATTAGGACCAATTTGTATCCAATTTCCTTTTACCTTGGTTAATTTATTAATTTATTAATATATTGGGAGTGAGGAGTTATTAGTTTACGGTTACTACTACGGGGCCTCGCTATTAGTTTCCTATAGTTTATTAAAAGCATAGCTACCAAAGTGTTTGCAGTTTGTAGCCGATTAAACTTTTCCATATAATAATTTATCCCGGTCCTTATAAAAAGAAGCTCATATTTATTCGCTAACATAGGTAACAGGGTGAAATGAGTAAACTATACATGTTTATCCTTCTACAAAAATCAATTCGATTGAAAGTGTTTTGTTCCCTTCGATTAGCCTTCGGCAGTGTGCTGAAAGTCATGGGTCGGTAGCATAGGGTTTATTATTCATTGATAATGGGTGGCCAGAGAATCTGTTTTTTAAAGTTCATTGAAATGCTTCATATGTAGAGTTTTCTGTTTCCAGGTGTTCTACGGCGCATATTCTAGTCCGATATAGTAACGAGGATGTGAGGCAATTATTGTTAAGTGGGCATTCGGTAGGATTTTGACAGTTGAAGTTCTTACTATTATCACTATCATTAGAGTTCATAGTTAGATTATTTTTCTTAATATTTTACTATTGGTATTTTTTCTTAATATTTATCTATTGGTATTTTGTATAATTCTCTCTAGGTTCGCAGTGAAGCTGTAGCTAAGTTTTAGAGTATATTTCATGAAGTGTACTGTAAGAGGATACAAGTTTATCTTTAAGATGAACGAATTTTTTTACAAGTTTCGTTTTTACGTTGAACGGGGGATTGGATACATTATTTTCCTCCCTCCATTATTAAAGTTAGTTGTATTATTAATGCTATTTTCGTTAATGGCGGACTTTTTTATATTTGCTATTTTTAGCGCCTTGTTGCAAATATTTTTGTATCTAGTAAATATTTTCTCATTGGAGGAATTATAATTTATTATATATATATATATATATATATATATATATATATATATATATATATATACAATAAATTATAACACACACACATATATATACATATACGACACTCTCAACTTTAAGATGATTGACTATGAAAACTGCCAATCATAAAGGGGATACCGGAAGTTCAATTGTTATATTTTACTATGGATATCAAGCAAAACACACTTACAGCGGTGTGCCTTACTCGTTCTCAAACAAGGATACAAAGAGGATGATTTAAAAAACTGAACAAATATTTTTTTGTAATGAATCTATACTTAAATTTGCTTAACGTAAATATTTATTTTATTAACACTTGGATAAAAATTCAGGTGAATGCAAATTTTTTCAACAACTAAATAATAACTAATAAACAAAAACAATAGACAAAAACAATAACGAAAACGGGAGTGTATTTTTCGTTAGAATAAGGAATCAAAAAGAATACAAAAATAAATTAACAATGGAAAACAAAATATATTGATGTAAAACATAGATTTTCAAAGCTATATAGTGTGTGGAAAAGTGAAATACGATATATGTATTGGTATGATGTCATTAACTACACACAATGATGCGCACACCTCAGTGTTAGAGAAATAAAGAACTTAAGTGGAACATTCGAATATCGATGTATCTCATATAGACTTCAAGTGCTAGTCCCATGTCGTGGGCCCCTTGATTTCTGAGAACTTCAGCTGAAGTAAAATAAAACAAATCTCTCTCTCTCTATCTATCTATCTATCTATCTATATATATATATATATATATATATATATATATATATATATATATATATATATATATATAGGAAATTTATTACTGTGAGTCCAGAATGAGTTTACAAATTGTTTCAGCTAGAGGAAAATCTATGAGTCCATCTATGAATTTTGACGATGCTAGTTGGATTTTTTCCTCTCTTTGAGGATTTTCCTCTAGCTGAAACAATTTGTAAACTCAATCTGGACTCACAGTAATAAATTTCCTATATACTGCTCTGACTACACATTGAGCAGTCTAGTCCGGTTTTTTCACCACTGGTAAATATACATATATATATATATATATATATATATATATATATATATATATATGTCTTACGACTAGTGTTATGCAATACGCTATTTAGTGCCGCCAAATGCAACATGATGCTTCACATAGGGATGATTGGTTAACGTAACAGTCGAGACCAATATTATGATAAATGATGAATTATTTGCAGAAAAGTGGATAAATCAAAGAAAATCTCTAAAAGAGCAATTAGTTGTTTTTATTTTTATTACTGGTTTTATTTTGACCGTTTTTTATTACTGGTTTTAATTTGACCGTTTTATTAAATTCTTGCTCGATGTAACCTCTTACGTATTTCAGGTGTTTCTTCCAAAACTCGGAAATTTTTCTGACTCATACGGGAATCTGCACTAACAACCCAATGAAAACCATTCTTACATTCAGGAGATTAGCACATCGTAATTATATAATCTCTGGTTGTATAGCTATCTGTATTATCTGGAGATTGCATTCTTAGTATCGCCTGCATAGAAAATCGAATTTCGATATCAAGAGGTGTGTCACTTATTACTTGAGTTTTACTTAATACTTGGTACGGTATATTTTATTTTTACTTTTGTATGCTTCTGGTAAATGCGGACCTATATTATTCTGTATACTTTACTAACACGTATATGCATATATATATATATATATATATATATATATATATATATATATATATATATATGTATATGTATATTAGACATTAAGAGGAGATTATAGATAGATATATAAATACCCATTCACATACATCTCATCAGTGACGTGCTCCGACACGTCACTGATGAGATGCAGTACACCGAACCCCATTTTGGGTCTGGCGTTGTCCGTTGTCGATGCAATTGCTCGATTCTATCTAATTCTGGGATCTAGCTTTATCGGGAAAGGTGTATGTGAACGGGTATATATATATATATATATATATATATATATATATATATATATATATATATATATATATTACTCTGTATATTGTACTGAAATATATACTAAAATAGATTTTTACTCTATATTCTAACCATTATACATTAATTTTATTTTGCTGTTACTGTTCGTTTTCCAAACACTGTATCATTATTTATTAGTACTCATGTAATCTTACTATAATATAATATATTCAAATAATACATCATTCCATATATTTTGTAACTTAAAAGGTAATATATAATATATACGAACACAACATATAGAAAATTTTAATCCTTTTCATATAAACATTTTTGTGGGCCTTATGTCACGCTGCCTGATATTTTATGTGTGCACATGTATTTTTCCACATTCGTCCTTTTCTCTTTCTCTTTCTTTATATCTCTGCCGATGACGTGAGCGTTTGTTCTGAGACAGAACGGATATAATGCATGCGCTGACTCTTTATAGAGAATTAATGAATACTAATTGTAAGCAAATCACACATTAAACGAAATTGGTAAGATCCTTATAAACGCAGTTTATGATTTACGAAAATTATGAAACCTAAAGTATAATACAGAAGTACGTGTAATAATTCTGGGGATCATAACTACCAAGAATCAATATTCGCCATAGTTAATTGCATTTATTTACACTAGATAAGACCAATCATCATGTTCTAGTAATTTATATTATCCTATAAAAATAGTATAACAATATAATAAAATAGTAAGATACGCGGATATTACAAAATTGCAATCTAGAATCAACGATGTGAGACCAATATATACGGATATATTTTTCAAGTTTTACCTTTAACAAACTACGAATGCCAATGTTATTTTCAAATTGCAAGATCTTGCGCTATCAACTAGAGATGGGTGAATTTTGTCACTTAGATTTTGCTAGGATATAATATTATATAGGATGCGATAAAAGTACAGAAATAATATTGTAATAATCTATAAAATTAAGGGTCTACAGGCGATGCATGTGCCTGCTAGGTATTACCTAATGGCATATAGATATACAGTACATACAGTGTATACAGTATATATGCTTTTAAATAAAAATAGTTCTTATTTTGTATGTGCCATATTCATTAATACTCACTCTGAAATATCTAATATGGATGAAAATGATTTATTAATTTGATGTTTTTACCTTACAACTTCGCAAATCTATTTATTCAATTATGGGCAATTTTCACAAGAAACATGCGAAGACCATATTAGAGATACTTCATAGGGAGGACTCTTTTCTCGGAACAATGTTCAAATGACACCACTGAATGGTTCAAAGCAGTAATTTAATCAAATGTGCCCACACGAAATTCTATATCAAACCCCACTCTCCCCAATAGTTTACCTCTACTTGCGCAACTGCCATTGCTCAGAGGCAACGTGCATACCGCATATTTACCAGCGTAAGTGAAATAAAAACGGAAAAATTATATAGAATCTATAATTAATTGTAAGAACGTAATAGCGACAGTTAAAAGAGACTATAGTGAAACCACGAGAAAACGCATTGAGGCGCAGAAATTAGGAACTCGTGCGGGCTAATTAAATCTATAACAGCGAAGAAAATAATGAGCAAGCAAAAATTCCCCTGCTATCCAACAATTATGAGGTTGTTTGCATGGCAACTGAGAAAGCTAACATGATTGCCCGTCAGTTTGCATCAAATTCTACATTGGTTTCATAATTCCACTTCCTCCCTGATTTTCCATTGCTGAGGGAAACACACTAGATGATCAAAAAACTAATCTTTTCACAAGTACATTATAAATAGAAAATTTAGACACTTTACAATATATTGACTTGATCTCATCCTGACCGTACTTTTACGAAAATTCTCCGCTGAGGTTGCTCCATCTCTTTCCAAACTCTTTAATTAATGCCTTAACAAATCTTGGTTTCCTGGCTGCTAAAAACTGCTTTTGTCGTACATCTATGAAAATTCTGGCTAAACAACTCAGCCCTAAAATGTTTGCCCTATTAGCCTCTTCCCGCTTTTCGACAAAATATTTGAGTCCATAATTGATAAAGCTCTAGTCCACCACCTAGCAATAGCTAAACTTCTGTCCGACTATCAATATAGATTTTGGCAAGCCCGTTTTACTGCAGATGTTCTAACTGAAATCTCTGAACGTATACACCATGCACTGTATAATGAAGGGAGGAAAAAGTAGCCCTACGTATAGCTAAGGCTTTTGACAGGGTAAGGCATGATGGCTTTCTCATGAAAATCAGATAATATGGTATTACTGGGCGAATGCTCAACAGAATTAAATCGTTCCTAAATAGGAGAAGAATTCAGGTTGTCCTCGACGGTTGTTAGTCTAAACAATAATATCTAAATGCGGATGTACCTCAGGGGTCGATATTTGGTTCTTTATTATTCCTGATATTCATAAATCTCCTTTCTAATAAAAAAAGACTCTGAGATGGGTATATTTGCTGATGACACCGTCCTCTATAACAGCCACGAGGGGAAAACGCAAGGAAACATATCCAAAGCAAAGACGAACACCCTGGAGGAAGACCTCTAATGTGTAGTGGAATAGGGTCAACTATGGATGATAACTGTCAATGCTGCCAAGACTAAGCTTCTTTCCTTTTTATAAATTACAAGAACGTTCTAAACAACCAGTAGCTATGATTAAAGATACATAACTCCTTCACACTCATCTGTTTAGCGTTCACAAGGTACATGAGCTGGAATAGATATATCGAGGGCATTGCCACTGCTGCTGCGAGGAAATTGGTCTCTCTCCCCCAAGCCAGAGAGGTACTTACGCCTGAAAGTATATTGCACCACTACAAGGCCTATATTTGCCCATGCATGCAGTATTGTTGTCACATTTTGGCTGGGGCATCTGCTCCTGGTTACTCACTCCTGGACAGTGTTCAAAAGCAAATCATCAAACTGACAGATCCTGACCATCATCTAAGGTTCAACCTTTGTCTCATCGAAGAAAACTTGTATCCTTCTTCCTGTTTTACAAGTATTTTAATAGTGGATGCTCCGACAAACTGCAAGCCCTCGTATCCCCCTCTACGTAATTTCCCCCGACAAACCCGAAAAGCAGCAAATCCCCTGTGCTACACAGTAGAAATCACTAACTGTAATACATATTTTTAATCTAATAGTTTTTCTTCAGAACTGCTAGATTTTTTAAATCCATTCCGGGCTCCTTCTTCATCAACTGTACTGACATGCAGAAGTTCAAGTGTAATTTAAACAGATATCTTGCTGCTTTACTCTCTACATAGTTTCCCTACAACCTATGTCATTGATAGTAACCATCTAAATAAAAGTTGCACTCTGCCTTTTTGGAGGTGAAAATTTAATAAAAAAATACGCTGACAATGCATTCGGTGACTGTGTATAATATCTGCAAAAGTGTTAACATTTGTTCAGTCATAAAATAGAAGTTGACAGCGCAGTATTTTAGATGCAACATATTACAATATAGCATCATAATCTGTTAAGAATATTATTATGAGGAATTCTGAACTATATTTTAAAGTGAAGAATAAAGGAATTAGGGAATTTAATACAAATTACTGTTCTCTATAAAACAGAATTTTACAAGTATATGGATAAGAGGGACACTTATATTTGACGGATTTAACAATAAGATACACCTACATTACGCATATTAACATTAATACTGACAATATCATCTTAATGAATTATGGATAGAGAAAAGTAATAATTTCTTTGTGATGGTTAGCTCAGTTTGTAGAAGATCACATGCACAGAACATGTGAAGAGTAAAGCAACTGATCTCTATTGCATCAAGAATCTTTTTCTATACACACACATATATATATATATATATATATATATATATATATATATATATATATATATATATATATATATACCTCTTCATCTCGCTCTCCGTCTCTCGCTCTCTCTATATAGATAGGTATATATATATATATATATATATATATATATATATATATATATATATATACACTTTTATATATAGTAGTATATTTAGGCAATCTTTTTTTTCTTTTATGCACGTTTCATTAAACAGCACAGAAAAATCTTGCTTGTTTTTCTTGTAATCCTCCTTTTCTCTTTGTCGGACTATTTTCCGAATGTATTTTCCAAGTGAAAAAAGAAATTTCCCATAATCGCGAACGTTTTCGACTTCCATTGGTCATCCTTAGGCGAGTAGTAAAAAATAAAAAAATGAAATTGAAAAATGAAAATAGCGAGATGAAATGAAAAGACGATTAAAAGGCGACTAAAAGAGGATTAAAATCGCTTAAAATCACTAAAATACCCAAAAGCACTTGAGCGTGAACTTCGTTTCATTTTGAATCTGGTTAATCGTTGGTTTATTAATGTGGATTAACAATGCCTAAAAGATTTGGAGGCTCACCTCGCAAAATGACCGCGTTTATTTTATTACTAGGTCTCCAAATTCAGTTTTAGGGGTGGGATGCTGATAGATTGAACCATTTGGGGGAAGACAGGTGACATGTTTAACGACGGGAGATGTTGGTTCGAGTCATGCCAATGTACGAATTAATTTTGGAGACACATTCTCCTTTGTACTATTTAATCAAACACACACACACACGCACACACACACACGCACGCACACATACACATACACACACACACACACACATATATATATATATATATATATATATATATATATATATATATATATATATATATATATATTATATGTGTTTATATATACTACCATTTGAACCCGGCATTGCTTGGGTTGGCATGGAGTTCCGTCGCACCACAGCTAAGGATATTAATCATTTTCATCATGAGCAACAATTTCAAAAATAAAAGAACAGATAAAAATATGTACATGTAATCGTAAAAAAAAAACAAGTACGTGATACCCTATTTCGACAGAAGAAATACAAAGAAAACAAACTATTCTCCGGATATTGAACAACCTCCACCCGAAACAAAAAAAAAAAAAATAAAAACAATTCAAAACAACTTTTTTTCAATGAAAATAGCCGTAAGTTCCCGAAAGACCGAAATAAAAACGCGAAACGCGTTTTTATTTTATTTATTTATTTTTTTAAAGGAACTTTTTCCACTGTTTTTTTTTGTCTTAAATAAAGGACGTTTTCGATTTGCTTCTTTTAGGGGGGGGGAAACTTCTTCGATTTGCATTTTTTTTAGTGGGTTGCGTTGTTTGTTTCTAAAAGTGTGGCTGAAGTTAGAATTCGAAGCAATCAACGTATCTGTATAGCCGTTGGCAGAATATTAAAACCAAACAAATGAATTTATCCTCAGTTTTTTCGTAAGTGTTTTTTTTTTGTTGGCATATTAAACACAAACAAATAAAAACATATATTCTGTCTCCATTGAATTATTTTTCAATATAGAAACTTAGTGAGATTACCTAATTTATTCTTATGAACTAATGGGGGTGGGGGAAATCTAAGTCTTTAGTAACGCCGACGTCGGAAAAATTTATTAGAAAATATATTAACAATTAAATTGTTATTTGAAGTTTATTAGATGACAATTTTAAACAGAATACTTAAAACAATTCTCTCCCCAGAAAAATTATCTGACATATCGCTATGTAGTAAAATCGATTTTCCTTAATCCAATATTCAAATGAGGTGGCCTCTTAATTGTATATTTTGCAAGAATCATACTATATATAGAAATAAATTACTGTAATGTAGCGGACCTTGCATTATTTCTTTTTATCTTGCCATATTTTAGAATGAATACAATTATATATACGAAAGTGAATTTTTACCTAAATTGGAGTTTGGGATAATTTTCCCTTTAACCCGTTTTGCTACATCCAAACGAGGAGCCGCATATTTCAAAATAATACACCCACGTATCTTTCTCCCCTCTCTCTCTCTCTCTCTCTCTCTCTCTCTCTAGATATATTCATATATATATATATATATATATTTATATATATATGTGTGTGTGTGTGCGTGTGTGTGTGTGTGTGTTTGTTTGTTTATATGGAAAAATTAACATACGTTAATTAAATAGGGCTTATTATATTTGTATAATCAATTTATATTACGAAGTAATTAAAAGGCCATCATCGACCATGGTGTTCCAAATTTTGGCAACATTAAAGAGCAACAAGTCAATACAATTATAGGGGGTTTGTTTGTTTTTTAAATTAATTACAATTTTGGAATCACTAAAAGTATAATTTTTTTTTTATCGAAGCAAAATTCTTGAATAAGAGAGGTCTCAGAAAATTATCTTACAGACAAACACAGAAAAATATAAATGGATGTAAAAAAGGGAATTATATAGTGAGCAAAAAGATACTTATATTTTTTTATTTTCTCTCTTATATTTAAAATATTAATTAATGTTGCAAACGGACATTTACTGATTTTACCAATATAACGCGAGTTCAGTGTTCAGTAGTTTAGAAAAGTTGTTATATATATATATATATATATATATATATATATATATATATATATATATATATATATATATATATATATATATATATATATATGAGCAAACAGTTAATGACATATGTTAAAAAACACTCTGAAATGAGTTAAAAACATATTTAATTTGAAAAAGAAACACCGTCACTGGATTTTTTTTATCTTCCACCAGACTATCCATCAATGTGTAATCACCATTTTCTTTACCATATTCCCTCTGCTTAACTTATTTTGTTTTCAAGTAAGATCTTTGACTTATTTGTTGGTTCATCAAATACTTCTGCATGCAAAATCCGATCCTGCATTTTGCTAATTCCTACCCTCTGATGAGAAGGAGAGTATTTCTTCGAAACCTCGCGGATAAAGGACTATCCATTTATCTAGTGTTTCCTTTTCAAATTAAATATGTTTTTAACTCATTTCAAAGTGTTTTTTAACATATTTCATTAACTGTTTGCTCATATTATAAGCTCTATTTCCTATTTGGTATTATCGAGCTTTTATATCTGGCTGAGATAAGTTTATAAATATTAATTCTTTAATATTTATAATTAACTTTAATTTTACCATCTTGGATCATTTTGGTAAATTCGATTGTAATTTTCATTTTATATATATATATATATATATATATATATATATATATATATATATATATATATATATATACGTATATGTCTGTGTGTGTGTTTGTGTGTGTATGTTGGGTGGGTTGTGTGTGGGGAGGTGTACTCTGAACTAAGTCACTGCAGGAAGGCGTATGAAGTTTCCACCCGGAATAAATAGATTTGTTTTAACAATTGGCGAGTTCACCGATTAGATGACAACAAATGTATTGCCGTGTATAACTTTCAGAAAATTACAGGGTCGATACAATGAACATGCTAATGTTTCGGACAATTTGGTGGCGAAAACCAGAAGTCTGTGTAAGTAGTCTTTATAAGAAGAAACCAGTAAACATATAAAGAAACACATACACACACACTAATATATATATATATATATATATATATATATATATATATATATATATTAGTGATTGGACGATTCCAATACTTTTCTCAATTCCTATATAATTACCGATTTTGAACTAAATTCCCGATTCCGACATAATTTCTAATTCCAATTTTCCATGAATCTCTAAATATTTAAATGACAATGTTGTCTCGATTGCCGTAAAAAAAAAAACAAAAAAAAAACAAATTGAATGTTCATACATTTTCTGAAATGTAAAAACACACTTCGGGGCAGGAATAATCTATAAAATTTAAATTTTACCGGAAGTTCAAATCAATAGATATTTATCATTTGATCATTACTGGAAGACGTGGGAGACCTTTTTAAACGAAATCAAATACACAATATAATTAATGGAATCGTTTTTGACATAGAGAAATAGACACTCATTTTACCGATTCCGATACTGCAAAAAAATTCCCATTCCGACTAATCGTCCTAACAAAATATATATGCATATACATACGTACATACACATATATATATATATATATATATATATATATATATATATATATATATACGCATACCCACATACACCCACACCTACGCGCACACACGCATATATATATATATATATATATATATATATATATATATATATATATATATATATATATATAAGTAGGTTGTAGTTTGCTTGAAGCATTGTTGAAGAAAATTATAAGGTAAAATTAAAAGCCAAGAACAATGCGAGATTTTTTTTTATAGAGTAAAATTAAATGCAAACAAAAGAAATAAATTTCTTTTTTTTTGTTGTTTGTTTTTTCTTTTTCACACAAATTTTAACTCTAAACAACAGTAATTTTTTTTTCTGTTGTATTCAATGGTGTTATAAATCTCAATATATTTCAGACTTATTAGTCCTTTTTCAAGAGAAGATAGCGGAAGGGTGTTCAAAATTGGAAAAATTGGAAAAGTAGCCGCAGAGAGTTTGCCACGTGATACCGCGAAATATAGTACAAAAAATGACGTTAGGAGAACGTTAAAATAAATCAGTTGATGTTTGAAATACTTGTTGCGTTTGTGAATCAAGGGAGATGACTATTCAAGCAAGGTTTTTTTTATATTAATTATTGTTTTTCTTATGTTTTAAACTTATATTATAAAAGCGGAGCTCAATTCCAGTCTATTGTTTAGTGTGGGAGTATTTTTTGAAATAATTAAAGATTCGAGGATACGAAGTTGACCTACGTTTCTTGAAGAAGCAAGGATGTTGATGTGAAAATCTGGTTCTGAATTAATGCAAGTGCGAATATGTTTATAGAACGACGAAGCAGTAGTGTTTAAGTGCTCTTTAATGCGGTGATGAAGCAATCTGGTAGGGCTTCCGATGTAAGATGCACTGCATTTAGCGCATTGTAGGTCGTAAACAACGTGGTTCTTAAAGCATAAACCTGTGTGTGATATTGGGCAATTAGAGAGTGAACAAGGGGAAGGTGTATGCGATGGATGTTTTCGGTTGAGCTGTTGTCTTAAAGTAGATCCAGTGTGGATGAGTTGAATGTTGAGTCCCTCGCTGCGGATGGCTTTTCGGATTGAAGATGAGATTTTGTCACTGAGGAAGGGTAGTTTTAGAAACAATTGTTAGAGAAGGGTCGGGTGTTGCGTTTTTTTCTTTTTAAGTGAGGATAGGATCGTATTAGGGTAGCCGTTTAGTGAGAGGGTATGTAGGAAATTGTTAGTGTGTGTATGTTTGTCGGAGATGTTAGTGCATTTGTCTTGTATGCGTGAGATTTCGGCATGTGCGTAGTTTAGTTTGTCCTTGAGAGGTAGTGCAGATTTGAAATGTACGAAGAGACGTTTGCTGGCGGGTTTTCTGTAGAATTCAGTGCATATGGCACCATTTTTATTTATTTGTATTTTAAAATCAAGTAGAGATTCAGAAGAGTCTGGGTGTTCTTCTGAATCTCTTTCTCTACTTGATTTTAAAATACAAATAAAAAAAAATGGTGCCATATGCACTGAATTCTACAGAAAACCCGCCAGCAAACGCCTCTTCGTACATTTCAAATCTGCACTACCTCTCAAGGACAAACTAAACTACGCACATGCCGAAATCTCACGCATACAAGACAAATGCACTAACATCTCCGACAAACATACACACACTAACAATTTCCTACAGACCCTCTCACTAAACGGCTACCCTAATACGATCCTATCCTCACTTAAAAAGAAAAAACGCAACACCCGACCCTTCTCTAACAATTGTTTCTAAAACTACCCTTCCTCAGTGACAAAATCTCATCTTCAATCCGAAAAGCCATCCGCAGCGAGGGACTCAACATTCAACTCATCCACACTGGATCTACTTTAAGACAACAGCTCAACCGAAAACATCCATCGCATACACCTTCCCCTTGTTCACTCTCTAATTGCCCAATATCACACACAGGTTTATGCTTTAAGAACCACGTTGTTTACGACCTACAATGCGCTAAATGCAGTGCATCTTACATCGGAAGCACTACCAGATTGCTTCATCACCGCATTAAAGAGCACTTAAACACTACTGCTTCGTCGTTCTATAAACATATTCGCACTTGAATTAATTCAGAACCAGATTTTCACATCAACATCCTTGCTTCTTCAAGAAACGTAGGTCAACTTCGTATCCTCGAATCTTTAATTATTTCAAAAAATACTCCCACACTAAACAATAGACTGGAATTGAGCTCCGCTTTTATAATATAAGTTTAAAACATAAGAAAAACAATAATTAATATAAAAAAAAACCTTGCTTGAATAGTCATCTCCCTTGATTCACAAACGCAACAAGTATTTCAAACATCAACTGATTTATTTTAACGTTCTCCTAACGTCATTTTTTGTACTATATTTCGCGGTATCACGTGGCAAACTCTCTGCGGCTACTTTTCCAATTTTTCCAATTTTGAACCCTCTTCCGCTATCTTCTCTTGAAAAAGGACTTATAAGTCTGAAATATATTGAGATTTATAACACCATTGAATACAACAGAAAAAAAAATTACTGTTGTTTAGAGTTAAAATTTGTGTGAAAAAGAAAAAACAAACAACAAAAAAAAGAAATTTATTTCTTTGTTTGCATTTAATTTTACTCTATAAAAAAAAATCTCGCATTGTTCTTGACTTTTAATTTTACCTTATAATATATATATATATATATATATATATATATATATATATATATATATATATATATATATGTTCATTCTTTACTCCCAAACCTCACGTCTGAATACAAACTGGTAATGAAATACTAATGTAACTTACGAATGGCAATTGTAATGTTTCCCAAGTGGATCACTTACCTGAAAAAAAAAATGAAAATGAAATCAGATGCGACAAAGAAACTTAAAAGGGTTACTGTAAAACTATAATTCGATACAATGTATGGAGAATATATCTAACAGTCTCGTAACGTTCGCTTTTTTTTATTCGTACCTCACATTCCCTTCACGATACTTCTGACAAAAGGAGAAGATTTGTTTTTTTTTTCCAGGTCAGAATCCATACATTAAAGCAATCATTTTCTACTCTTTAAATTTTGAAGGTACTCGATGATTAGTTTACAGCGAGTTCTGTAAACAACTATGTTGGGTGGTTTTGGAACTCTTTATTTGATCCGTTTTAATGAAGTTAATTCGTCGAGAACTTAAAGCTATTTTATTATAGTATTATTTGAAATATTTCAGTCACTTTGCATTCTAGTACAGAATAGGAAGATATGCTTTTGTAGTGTAGTTTTAGTAAGGAAATATCCGAAGTTGATTAAGGCATACTCTTAACAAAAAATAGTAAGGCTCGACGATTACATATTATTTAGGAACTGATGTTAATTGAAATACGGAGATCGTGTGTGGATATTTAATCGAATAAATATTATGATCCTCAAAGATTATACGCAGTATTCTCAGATCATAGAGACTAATTGTATCATAGTAATTCCCTTGACATAGGTTGAGTCCGAAAAAATATTCATGAAATTAACAATCTGCAAGCCAACCACGTTTGCTACAAATCCAATTTGTGTTTTCCTTGTCCATAAATTTTAACTCTTTGTTTGTATATGGAAACATGTTAGTGATCGTTTCTTTATATATATGCTCTTGTCATAACCCATGAGAGGTTGATCGGTGGTATTTTCCCAATAATAATGTTAAATAAAACAAATACAAAATCTAAACGAGGATGTTGTTCTAAAGCGCAGAACTAACAAACATATAATATTTATTTTCGCCGCGCAATATGTTGATATGAGCATATTATGAATATGCAGTGGATTTATATACTTCCACTGCATCTATCAACATATTATATATTAAACTATATTAAACACATACACATTTATTAGTGAATTAACCTTATAAATCAGGAATATTCTTCTTTATTTTTTTATTTAATTGTGGACAGACCGGTCCTTACTGCTGCCCACAGGAGAAACATTCAATGGAATCACACAAGAAGGGAAAACCGACTACGCATTTAAAAACAATTTTCGATACTACATTTCTATGAAACGCACATTTAAGAATTTATAATCGTTGAATATTTGTATGTGACTCACAGTCTAGCCGAAATATTAAGGACTACGTTCATAATAATATATTATACTGACATTCAACAAAACACCAAGTAGTATTTTTCGATCGCTACCAAATATTAACTGTGTAGATATCCATATTTTCTCAGTATCCAAAATATACAAGTGGAAACGTTCGGCGGTGTAACCATTTTCTATTATAAAAATTATTACACAATCCGACATTATCAATTTAATAAAATAATGCATTCAATACTGACTATTTTATATATATATATATATATATATATATATATATATATATATATATATATATATATATATATATATATATATATATATATATATGTTGTGGAGACGCCTATTAATTAACATAGGCGGGTGAGTGAGATATATAAAGGTATCAATCACAAATATCGGGGGAATCCGGCAACTACCATCAAATAGGCAAGACCCTTATGCTGCCGGAATATCTCCAACTGAAGTATATCTGAAGACATGTAAATATGTATATAACTTTTCTTCCTAATATATTATTATATACCTTTACTTTCGTGTTCTTGTTAATTATTTGTGCAGACACAACAACACACATATATATATATACATATATATAAATATATACACAAATGTATATATATATGTATATATATATATATGTATATAATTCGTTTTATGGAGAAAAAAGACATCCAGCAGAGTGCTCGATTATAAGGAAACTCCGAAAATAAGAGCGTATTTATATTTTGTTTACAGAAAGTTTTTTTAGATGAGACAAGTCACTGGTACCGTCGGTTTCAATCCCGATAATTACGACCATTTTAGATATCCATATCAAGCTCTGGTCAGCCAATACTCGTCTCATCAGAGTGAAAGTTTCAATATAATCTCTATGAATAATTGTAAAATTACTACGCCCTGTATTTGACAGAAATAGAACAAGCTGACCTATGATTTAAATAATGGGTATATTTAGAAATTTAATACAGGTTACCGAGTTCGAAAAAAAAATTAACAAGTCCAATTATAAGGTTTCCAAGTTCGAACAATTGTACGTGATTTAGTACGAACATTACATCCGGCGAAACGCACTTACTATATACAGCAAAATGTGAACTGCTACTTTGCGTTTTCATTTTAATACAGCGGATAAGTGTACGCAAATCAGCTTCTTGAAAAAAGTTAGGAAATATGAAAATGCAAAATGTTTCTGTTTTTATTTCCAAATGTTCAGCAACATATATCAATATTCTCAATATTATATAAGACAACAGCACGAATGTATTTCGTATCTTTGAAAGCGCTGCGGTTTTTTGGTACGCCTGAAAACAAGAACTAGAATTGTAAGAATAATTTAAGAATGAATATTCCCAGTTCAGCACAGGAGAAGGATTAATTACGTTTGTGTACTCAAACATAACGTATTTGAATCATAAGTGAAAAAACACGCGTTCTTCTTTTTAAGGTACAACCCCTTTGCTATGCGTAAGTTGTTCTAACGATTTATTACTCTATTTGCATATTTAATTACATTTGCATGCTATTTACATAGAAAATAAACCAGTTGTAACGCGACTGTAATAAATCTCACCTTAAGAGTAAGTATACCTTATACTCAAATCATCTGATGAGGAAAACAGATTCGTAAAATAGAAAACAGATAACATGGCAACGTTACATGAATTTTTGATGACAGAAAAAGCGTTACTTTTAAGTGCCCTTTCTATGCATAGTACACTGTATCTGGAACGTTACGCGGGGACATTGTAACATGATATTGGCATGATAATGCCTAACACAAAAGACAAATACAACACATCAACATTAAAATCAAACACCAATGACGTAGCGGCTGCAATTTGAGAGTGTAAGAACTTCTTGGTTTTAATGTAAATAAAGGTGGGAGAGTGTCACTAGGATCCGCCATCGTCTAGCTGTCTCTTTCTCTTCGAATTCTTTGTGCTTGATCGGGATACAATGGTGTTTAAGTTGCAGTCTGTCTACAGCATAATTCCGTTGACAAATCTTAAAAAAAAATACTGTTCTCTGTGACTGCTGACGTTTCCTTTTCACGAGATCGAAGATAAAGCCTGCTCACTTTACTAATAACTGCGACCACTGCGTAAGACATCAGGAAAACAACACAACACTGTAAGTTCTTTTTTTAAAGCCACAGTGCACTAGAGAATAGAACATCAATAACAAAAATAGCATCATGAGAATAAAATGAATTAAGTAGGAGGAGACACGGTCAAAAATGCTACATATTATATACATATAACATGCGTATATATATTAGCACGATCAAATCCCCCTCAAAGAAATTCTAAAAATTATGCTTTTCTGGCCTCACCACGAAGCAATTACAAGCGTGATGGGAGTTTAAGAGAGGAAATGGCAAGTAAAACGTGTCCGCCTTAAAACAAAATTTCATATACTTGAAAGAGAATATAAACTGTAAACACTATGAAGTTTAGTATGCAGTCATACGTATTGTACATTGGAAAATTGAATTTGAAAAACTTAATTCTATTACTTTATATGAATATCAGCGTAATCTATACAGAGTATTTTTATAGCCTCTTTACATTGCATTTTATTTCGTTATGTATTCGTTAGCAATACCCGTTTTGCTTCTGTTGTTTTGACAAAGAGTGTATTTTATTTATTTTTTTGTTGTGAAAATCAATATTATCCTAATTAGCCTCACAATTTTAAGTAACTCGCTACATGTACATGTTCGGCCAGCCGCTATATTATCAGTCGTTATCAAAGATCTGTATGCTAAGAAATTGAATGCTTTTGCTTTTTTTATGAATTTGATAAGTTTTATTCTGTAAATAAATGTCCAAAATGATAGGATGTATATTGAATATTGTATATAAATGATAAATTATAAACCATGTGTGGAACAGAGCGAATATCGTTAATGATTAAAAGAAAATGCGTACCAATTAAGGAAAGGAGCATATAATGCAGACGGAAATAATAAAATATGTGGGTGTGAGAGAGAGAGAGAGAGAGAGAGAGAGAGAGAAATGAAATGATATGAAGAGAAAAAAAAAACAAATGAAAGAGCGGCGTCAATAGAAAACGGAATAGTATGCTAAGATTAGATTGGTTACCAAAGAAAAAGTCACCAAGGATTTTATTTCAATTTAAATATTAAATATAAACTTCGGTGTGAGATATGAAACAGGAAACATTAAAAAAAAAAATAATAAGTCGTCTCATGCTTTGGGCTGAAGTTTTAAGGAAATTAATCTTACACGATATATATATTCTAATGCACATATATTTTTTCAGTATATTTACATAAACACATTTTGTATTCCTGCAACAGAAGACGAATAATGTAAAGTTATAAATTTTATCTATTTCGCATTTATATATATATATATATATATATATATATATATGTGTGTGTGTGTGTGTGTGTGTGTGCGTGTGTGTGTGTGGATGTATATATATACGCCTATCCACACATATAGGCATACATATATACATGCATATATACATGCATATATATATGTGTATCTGTATATATATATATATATATATATATATATATATATATATATATATATATGTGTATATATATATATATATATGAAAACCAACAGTATATATATATATATATATATATATATATATATATATATATATATAGGGATAGAAAGATGCATATATATATATATATATATATATATATATATATATATATATATATATATATATATATATATATATATATATATTCTATCGGGTGGCCTGTGTGAATTAACAATGTTTTAACATTGTCAATATATATATATATATGTATATATATTTATATATATATATATATACATATATAAAGAGAGAGAGAAATACGAACATTAAAAGTAATATGGTTAAATTACGACTTAGAAACGTAAAAGTACTAGTTGTTAAAACTGGAAAAAAAAGGGAAAATTATTACAAATTAATTAATTCAAAAAACGAAATAAAATACATAATTCAGAAAATAAACAAAATTCGTGACAAGAGATAAAAGGAATAAACGGGCGTCGTCGGAAGCCAAATATTATCATCTCTAACAACTCAAAGACCATCACTTTTGCTAAGTCTTTCTAGATTGCAGGGGAGCGACATTCCGACTCTGATTTATGAAACTCTCGACGACGAAGACGTTGCTATGAAAACCAACAGCTAATCAGAAGAAAACGTCAGTATTACTAATTCTAAGGGCTTTTGTCCAACAGTGATTTTATAATAATTTTTGTTTTAATAAACGAAAATTGAAAATGTTTCTTCCAAAATATCACTAAGAGGTTACCTATAAACAGTAAACATTGTTTGAAATTTGGCCCAAACTTAATGAGCGGTAAAGTTTTAAAACAGTTATAAATGAGTAAACCTAACACTTAACCATACATTAAAACTCTACCAGTTTTTAATGATATATTTGGGCAAGGTTTCTACATCGTTAAATAACATACACATCTTAAAACCTGCCTGTTGAGTAAACTAACTGCCGTCTAGCGGTCGAGTTTCATACTTAGCTAGACTTAGTTGCTTTTTAGTTGCATCGATGAGGTGTGATACAGTGAAACCGTACTTTACGTCGATTACTATAAATGCTTCCTATCGTGGGTTGAACATATTGCTAAGTTGTAAAAAAAATTGCAATTTACGTATAAATCGATGTTATTATTATGGCATATAGAGCTTATACGGTTGTACAAAGTTTGAACATAGTTAATTCATATAGCCATTTAAGACTCAGCTGAATAGCTTAACGGTTGGAAGCGCCAAATATGGTCTAGTTGGTCGAGTTTTAAACCTAGATTGAGATAGATTCTGTTAAGCCATACTGATAAACTGTTGTTCAGTGAAAGCGTATAATCTGCTAATGACTATACATTATCCTAATATTGGGTTGAGCATATTGGGAAGTGATAAATTAACTGCCACTGGCGTAATTAAACGACTAGCGTATAAAACGACTACGTATTAAAATATATTTTTGTCGAAACAAATGGGGCTTAAGTGTTTTGACAATATTTGAACATTATTAATTCACATAGCTATCTTAGCAGTAGCCGAATAGCGTAATGTTCATCTTTCATCAAGGCAGCCGAGGTTCAAACTTAATTTAAGGGAGTATTTTGTCCAGCCGCACTGAAGAGATGTGATACAGTAAGACAGTACTGTATATATATATATATATATATATATATATATATATATATATATATATATATATATATATATATATATGCATGTATGTGCCTTATTTGGAAGCTTGAGTCTTTTTAGTGATTTTGACAATAGATATCGGCTCATAATTGTGTCAACAAGCGAATCTTGCAAAGTAATCGCACGTTTTGCAATGCCATTTCTCTTACTCTTAACAGATGACGAATGATATGCAAGTTGCTAAGAGCGTATATTGACATCGATGTCTATTACGACTTAATGCACTTGTTTTTCCAGCTACGCAGAGAGATGTGACGCAACACAAGCGTTACTTAGTAGATAACCCAACCCACATAGGCACACACACGCATATATATATATATATATATATATATATATATATATATATATATATATATATATATATATATATATATATATATATATATATAATTCTTTTTATATATATATTATTTTTATATATATCTATTTCCCAATATAATATAAACTTGCGTTCATAGTTTTAAATTAAATTAACGACTATATGACGTCACTAAAATGCCCTTCTCTTTAACAGAACCCGCCCCCCTCCTTTTTAAATTTCCAACATCAATTTTCCATTTCTTTGTAATAGAACTGCGTCACACTGTGCACGTGCAACATTTTCAAATATTTTGTACTGGTATATTTTTTGGTTTATTAATCTCATTCATCCAGAGGAAGTCTCGAAATAAAGACGAAACGTTGATGAACACATAATACGGTTTGTTCCTTTTTATTTTCTCTCTTTCTATATATATATATATATATAATATATAATATATATATATATGTATACATATATATAAAATTATCTATATATCTATAAAAGTGAACGTGTCTGTGTGTCTGTGTACATTTCCCTACGCAATAACTCTGTCAATTTTTAGTCTATAGACTCGAAATTTGAAATACCGGGTACTGAGATTTGGGAAAATCGATGTGACGGGTGTCAGCCAGAAATTTGGCTGTTAAGGGGTCAAATTTCAACGATTTGACCTTTAAAAGCTCTACAAAACTCCTCCGACAATTTTGGGTCTAGACACTTGAAATTTTATATATAGGTTCCTTGAAACTGGATCTAACTTAATAAAGTGATTTGAGCCCCAAACAATAAATTTTAAGGGGTCATAATAGGGGTCTAAGTTTAAAAAAATTAACCATTTTTTTGTTTTTTTGCTTTTTTTGCACAGCATACACCTCCAAACACCCGAGCAACTCCGGGCACCCCCGCTAGTATATATATATATATATATATATATATATATATATATATATATAGAAAGAGAGAGAGAGAGAAAGAGATGGAGAGAGAGAAAGAAAGAAAGAGAGAAAGATATATATATATATATATATATATATATATATATATATATATATATATATATATATATAAACCTTAAGAGTCCTAGAGTGGATGAAACGCGGAATGTTCAGTGTAGCTTAATCGCCATATACATTTTATAAATTACTAACTAGCTCTACCTACGTATTGAGTACTTTTGCAGTAAATACTTCAAGTTTACGCATAAATCTATACTTTCGTATATCAATTTTATGTGAGTAAATTAAGTAGTTATATATATATATATATATATATATATATATATAAAACTACTTAATTTACTCACATAAAATTGATATACGAAAGTACATATATATATATATATATATATATATATATATATATATATATATATGCGTATTAAGAAATAAGGGTTGAGAGTTGTACGTTTTTGTTCCGATTCTAACTTAGGGTACCCAAGTTATATATATATATATATATATATATATATATATATATATATATATATATATATATATATATATATATATAAGGGGTTCCTATTGATACTCACGAAGGGGTGCCTGCCTCTCCATTTCAAAGTCACTGCCATTTTGATGTTTTTAAAACCGGTTCGTGACTTAAACATTTTTTTTTTACACTACTTTAAAATACAAACCAATAAACCTTTCTACCATAAAAGTAACTTTAATTGGCTATGGTAACATTTATTTCTTGTATATTCATATTATTCTATATATAACACTTTCTCTTTGTAAGGAAACATCATTTTGTTGGTCACTCTTGGCTACGAATGGAAGCAAAGTTGATATAAAAAATATATTTTCGCGAAAATTATCTTTACTTTTATCCTATTTTTCTTGGGGTAAAATTTTTGAGTATCAAAACCAGTCTCTTTACAAACCCCTCCTTTTCATAACCTATCATACTTTCATCAATCACAGTCAATTTTATGTAGGCTGTGTTTGAACCCAGTCAACGACGGGTACTTCTGCTATTAATCTATATATATATATATATATATATATATATATATATATATATGTACATATATATATAACATATTATATAATATATATATATATATATATATATATAACTTTATTCGATTGGCAAAATTTTAGAATAATTATAAAGAAATGAAACATCGCGTAAATTCAATCAACTAAAAAAATGGAAACGGGGGTGAGCAAAAGAATATATATATATATATATATATATATATATATATATATATATATATATATATATATATATATATATATATATATATATAATGGGGCAAGTTATATGTACAATTCAATAAAATAAATAAGTCGATTAAAAACGATCGTTTAAATACACTCAAAGCGCTTTTCGTTCAGACTAACATTTTCAAAGGTCATAAGTCTGAAAATTATTATTTATTTATTTATTTATTTTTTTAGAATATTTGGTAGTGATATGGAATAAGAGCGGAGAGGAGGTTAAGAGAATATATATATATATATATATATATATATATATATATATATATATATATGGGTTAGAAATAAGCGAAAGGATTGAGTGGTATATATTACTGAATTTCATTATTTATCTGTTGGAATTGGAACATTTTTTTTTCAGCAAATTATATTCCTGAGTCTGTGTCAATACGAATTTTAGCAAAACGACTTCACTCTTTCAACCGACATACAAGGAATTACATATTTTAAATTATGTCTAGTCTGTGATAACTTAGATATTCAGATTTAAACGAATAGGAAATACTACAAATCAACTGGATCCATATTTATGCTTCAAAATGACATGCGGAAAAATCCGAGGTAAACACGTGCGAAAGTTGTTGGAATCAGTTTCCTTGCTTTTTTACACGAACGTGTCACTGGGTACAACATGTGAAAAAATAAAATAAATCTTCTCAACAACGTTCACCTCGTGCTCATACTCGGATTACGGGATACGATCCACCCATGTTCTTGAAATGCTTGCTTTGGATGGACGGTCGATTAACGAAGAGTTGAGTATGGAGCAAATAGACTCATCTCGGCAGACGTTCTGTTGTAAATCACCTGCTGAATCTATTATTAAGCTCTCCACCAATGAACGCAGACTGTTTCCCTGGTTGTTTAATGTCGAAAAGGAGGTATTGTAACGGGACTATAAGCGTCCATGCATTTACTGAAGCATAACTCAAAGCCATTGCTTAGGGAATTAAAACAAAGGTTTTTTTGTTTGTCTAAACGATTGTGTACGTCGAATGAAAATAATAACCTAGATATGACTAAAACTCCTTGTAGTGTAATGACTTCTAAATTTCTAAGTATATAAACCATAGCAATTTAATGGTTTCCGTATCGGCTAAAAGCAGTATGTTTTTAGACATCTACACTATTCTTATTTTTTATAATTTTTACTTGTTTTCTATTTTGTATTTCATAAACTAATTAATTTATATAATTTTATTAAATTTTATAAAATTTACAATTGCAGATTAAAGAAATTTCTGTAGTTTGGGTATTCTAAAGAAAATGTCTACTATTAAGAGTAACTTTATAGCAATATTATTTTAATTTTACCATTTTTCTAAGATTATATTTTTATAATTTCACATTTTCTAATTTAATAATTTTAGGAATTTCTCATTTTATAATGTTTCATGCAGTATCATTTATTATATTTCTATAAATATAATGTAACCACGGCAATTATGAATAAAACATCTTTCTCTCGTTTATTATTATTTAATACAAATATATTTACGCCAATGTTAGATTTATCCAGCAAATCTCTTACTTTGGATATCCCCCCCCCAAAAAAATATATAATTTATAGAAAATCCCATATAATCATTAAATTTCATATATCCATATAATATTTATGATAATATTAAAAATACACTCTATTAATTATATTTTTATTAATTCCATTCAACGCGTAATAGTCGTCCATGTTTAACTGACAATTCATACACGTGATAAACCTATATAGTCGAGTTACTTTTTCTAGTTGATGAGTACTGAATTATTAGTAAAAGAAGAAGAATATGATTGAAGTAAAATAAAAATAACAAATACTAGCAGGACGTGTGGAAATCCCACATGAAACATATAATATGTTATATATTGATGTTTGCATTCCGTATATATTCACTGTAAATGGAGATGCTCTGATATTATTATAACTTTTTTGTTAAAACTGCAAAATAATTTATTTGAACAAGCAGGAACGCCCGGCGTAGCGAGGTCGTAATGTACGCTTAAATATGATATATAATTCTTGTAGATTTCCTATATATTATCATAGAGTTAAGCTTCTATCGATTTTTATATATTATAAAGTTGCGATTTCAAAAAATTAATAAAAATATATCCATATGACTTGAGTGCATTAGCTTGAATTGACACCGAAATAAAAACTTATGAATAATATATATATATATATATATATATATATATATATATATATATATATATATATGTCTGTGTGTGTATATATATATATATATATATATATATATATATGTGTGTGTGTGTGTGTGTAACTTGAATTTCTTAAGCCATAATCGAAACCGACACCAAACCTTATGAAGAATTCTTGATACAAATATTGATAAAAAATAGGTGGCTTCAGTAGTATAAGCTATAATCGAAACCGAAAACAAACCTTTGAAAAACTTTTGGTAAAATTATTTATGGAAAGAAGTGGAAGTACAAAAAAAATTAAACGACCCGGATGTAAGCGTGACAGAGAAAATAGCACACACGTTATCGTATAAAAATATAGACGACTCGCGCTGAGTAGTTTTAAGTAAAAATGTAGAATACATTTTAGTATTACTGTATAGCGGGACGTGATGAATCAATCGAAAGAAACGATAGGAAAAGTCACGAATGCCTCTTGTCAGTATTTATTACAGCGATTTTGTCCTAAACAATTCTAATCAGTATCGACTATATGAACATGTCAAGATTACCACAAAAATACTACCTACGCATGTGGGTGGAACGTGACAGAATGCCATTCTTACATGACCACAATCTTAATAGTTAATCGTTTGTTCTCGTTGTCTCCAGGACGAAATGACTGCGTTCAGTTTTCAAGAAATAAATAAATTTAAAAAAAATGAAAACTGAGGCGAGATGCAAAAAGACATAGAGGAGGATGGAATGAGGAAGAGAGAAAACATATTTTTTTATCAGAAATGAATGAAAGTGATAAGAAGAAAAGACAGTATATCCGTCGCAAACAATAAAGGGGCTAAGTATTGCGCAAAGAACTTGTATCGGTGAGAGACTCTTGTGATTTCCGCTGAAATCCGGTGTCATTGCAGAGCAATCTGGACTCGTTTCGTTTTCCACAAAATGATCATTTAATTATATTTTAAAATATACATTTAATGCAGCTTTAATTACAGATAACTGCGCTTGTCATTCCTTTTTTTGTTAAATACATTATAGAGAAATATTTTTAAAAGCACATAAATACTACTTTTCTATTAGCTTCTTAGTGTGACTGATCTATAGTAATCCTTTTTACAACAGATACGTATTTTATATTTATGATTGTAGGTATACATATTTCTCATTGTACAAATTTCTCATATTATCAAATGATGAAAATATTTATGTTGAGAAAGAACAAAACACACTAGATAATGCTTCTAAACAACTTCATGGACCGCTTTTCTCATACCCTTTTAATGTCTGAACTTTAAATTTGTATTTTCTAGAAAGAGTATAAGTACTTCCAATTATATAACGGAATGTACATACTTGTACATAATTGAAGCATTGCAGAAAAGCATATTTTTTACGAATACACTAAATCTTGGACATTGCCCATGATGGTTATTAGTATAATAAGAATTATACAATCTGTGCCGAACACATTTGCCGATATCATATTAATTCTATAAAGGATTCTAAAGAAAGTATAGAACCAACTACTGGCTATAAATAACTAGGGCTATGACACCAGCATATTCTTTTTATTGTTTTGACTCTCATGTATATATCCGACACAGTTAGACACAATTAACCAATAAGGACATCACTCGATATAAAAGCATATACGATATCAAAGGATACACGCTCGAGAATCCAAACAAAGAAAATAATATGCTGTTGCCATATCTCTTATAATCAATGTAGCCATATTATGTCCCTTTCCTCTACTACTTTCATGAATAACTTTTTCTTTACTAAATTCTCCTATGTTTATTACTGCATATAACTATGACGTAAGGCGCTGGTTATCATCAATATTATGAACGAATTTACTCATGAAACACCTTCCTGTAAACTTACGTGACTAATAATTTGATGTAGATACCTATTTCTGAATTTAGAGTTATGTATTATACTCAATAAATATAATTAATAAAATATATATTATTAGTATTATATTGAAGATGAAAGCAACACAAACGTCAGAAACTGTTGGAATAATTTATTTTCCTTAGAATTAGGTAATGATAACAGTACACAGTTGACGATAATTCATTAAATTTAGTTAAATGTGTGAAGAGTTTTCAACAGCATCTGCGAATTAAGAGGATAATCAAAAGCGAAACTGCGTAGACAGACACTTCCTAATGTTTATGTTATAATTAAGCGATACCAGTAATCAAAATAACTTGGGAAGTAAAAGTCAGTTTGCTATTGTAAACTCTCATAATTTAAAGTTCATAGATGTGTATATTTTATCTAGAGAATGTATCTTGGTTATATATAGTAATGGTTTTATTAAAATCATTATTTATAACAAAGGTTTTAATGATACGCATATGTTTTGACTTCACACCCGGTGAAAATGCTTCCATTATAGCTTTCGTACATGAATATTACATAGGACATAACACGTGTTGTCCATTTTTTTATAAACAAAATACGAGGTACCTGAAAACGGAGGCATTTTGATCTGATGACTTTATAGATACTCCAATCGAAATGCATTTCTATACTCATATGAATTAGTTTTTATTTGTGTGTATTGATATTCATATTAAAACCCCTCTCTTCTATTTATTTAAAAAGAAAAAAAATGTTCTTCTATATGGGCTGTGGAATTGCATTCACTAGCAAAAGATCAAGCTATCTTGCATGTTCTTTTAAACATTCATTTTAATTAATTACCTATTATTTTTTTTCGGTTTTCATATGGGATGCTCCTTTTTAGAAACTATTACGTATAATTATATTCATGCAGATATTCTACATGATTTATACTTGCATAATATTTACGCAAAACGTTTACAGTAAACTAAAAATTGTTTCCATATATATTTATGTATAAGTATACATTTTTGTTAAATCTATCTATCTATCTATATATATTTATATATATATAAACCTATATATATATATATATATATCTTTATATATATAAAAGTGAAAGTGTATGTGTGTGCGTGTGTGTGTGTGTCTGTGTGCATTTCCCTACACAATAACGTTGCCAATTTTTAGTCTACAGAGTCGAAATTTGATATACAGGGTACTGAGATTTGGGAAAATTGATGTGAGTGTTTGTTGACCAGATATTTGGCGATTATGGGAACCAAGTTCAACGATTTGACCTTTGAGAACTCTACCAAACTCCTGCGACAATGTTGGTTCTAAACACTTGAAAGTTTAGATATAGGTTCCTTGGAGATGGATCTAACGTACATCTCCATTTGAGCCCCAAACAATAAATTTTGAGGGGTCATAATAGGGAGTAAAGTGTTTAAAATTGACCGCTTTTTTTTGGCTCAACATACACCTCCAAATACACAGGCATCGTCGGGCACCCATACTAGTACATACATAAAAGTGAACGTACCTGTGTGTGTGGCTGTGTGTCGGTGTGTGTACATATCCCTACGCAATAACTGTCAATTTAAAGTCTACATACTCGAAATTTGATATACGGGATACGGATATCTGGGAAAATATTTGTTATCAGTTGCCGACCAGAAATTCGGCTGTTAAGCGGTCAAAGTTCAACGATTTAACCTTTAAGCACTCTACCACACTCCTCAGCCAATTTGGGGTCTAAGCACTTGGACTTTTAGATATAGGTTCCTTGGGCATGGAACTAAATAAATAACTTGATTGGAGCCCAAAACCGTAAATGTTAAGGTGTCATAATAGGGGTGCAATTAAAAAAAATTGACCTCTACGGTCTCTACAAAATTATTCAGGAACATTCTGGTCTAAACATTTGAAATTTGACATAAAGTATTACGAGATAGGGCACGCTTTTTAATCAGTTTGTGTCGTAATTTTTTAGTTACCAATATATAAATATATATATATATATATATATATATATATATATGCATGTATGTTTGCATGTCTGCTTAAAACTTTCGACAGAGGCGACGGATTTAACAAGATCAGTATCGTTTTGAAATTCGAACATTCAGACGAGAAATATGGTAACATTGGCTAAAAACATTAATATTTTTACCTTCAACTGGCCACTTTTATACAGGTGAGCGTCACATTTTTCGCCGATATTTTCGAAAGTAATCGTCTCTTTTCGATTACTTAGCATTAATTAAGACGTAAGTCACTTCCGGTTGGCAGTGGTCGTAACAGCAAAGGGGTCAGGATTTTTCCCTGTTCTCTTCCTGCCTTCCTACTACCACATTTTTTTTTGTTCAACATAAACATCCAAACACCCGGACAACGCCGGGCTGAAATGTTATATATATATATATATATATATATATATATATATATATATATATATGTATATATATATATATATATGTATATATATATATATATATATATATATATAGGACAATGAATATAACAACTGAAAGATTAACAGCAAAGCTTCACGTCTAACAATGAAGAAAATCATCTGCTAACAAAATGTTAATATCTTATATTTTCATGTAATATCATAAAAGTCGTCATAATATATCAAATTGAAGTTTTATTATATGCAAATAAAATGAGGCTCTAAAGTATTTTGCTATCTACAAGACTTGCTTTCGGGCAGCAGGGAATGTCAATGTCACTCGGATCAATCTGAATTCGTATTTAATAACACTGTTCTCATAGCGTCCGTAACTGAAAGAAATATAAGTCAATCAAAAGCAATAAGTTCAGATGGTAATGGGAGGACGCGGCGAAAAACCTGCGATGGTGCATGTTGATACCACAAACTCCATATATATATATATATATATATATATATATATATATATATATATATATATATATATATATATATATATATACACTTGTGCCCGATATTATTCATACCCCTCGGATCTTTGAGATTTCTATAAGGATATTGCTCAAACCAGAAGGTAGACAATATAAAAGGAATTTCAAACAATAAATCAAGCGTGAGCATTTAATTTAAACTCAACAAATAAATAAATTATGCAAGTTTGAAACATTATACAAAGAAAAACAATAATGTCACTAGTTCAAAATTATTCATACCTCTCTTACTAATAGTCAATAGCATGCCCTTTATTCTTAATAACTGCCTGTAACCGTTTTGGATATTTATCAACAAGGTTTTTACAAGCATCAACACTGATTTTTGACCATTCTTCAATGCAGTAGTTCTCCAAATCCCTCAAATTTCTAGGTTTCCGCTTTTTAACCTCAGTTTTCAATATGTGCCAGAGGTTTTCGATAGGGTTCAGGTCGGGACTCTGGCTAGGCCATTCCAAAACATTAATTTGATTATCCTCAAACCATTTCTTGACTATTTTGGCAGTATGTTTGGGATCATTATCCTGTTGAAGGACCCAGTTTGGTCCTAAATGGAGCTTCTCCGCATCCTGTCTAATGTTTTTCTGGAGTATCTCCAAATATTGCTCTTTCTTCATGGTTCCATCTATCTTGACCAAACTACCTGGACCACTAGCCGAAAAGGAGCCCCAAAACATTAGGCTACCACCACCATGTTTCACCGTGGGTATGGTGTTCTTTGGATTGTAAGCTTCTCCTTTCTTCCTCCAAACGTAAGAAGCATCCATATGGCCAAAAAATTCAATTTTTGTTTCGTCAGTCCACAAAATACTTGAGAAAACGGACTCTGGAGAATTCACATGGGTCCTAGCAAACTTTAGACATGCTGCAATGTGTTTTCCGGTGTGCAATGGAGTCCTTCTTGGTCTTCTTCCTTTCAGACCATTTTCATGCAGAGTCCTTTGCAATGTTTGCCTTGATATTTTTATGCCAGAAGACTCCAGATTTTCTAAAATGTCCTTAGTAGTGGTGGTTGGATTTGCATTAACACTTCTTATAATATTCCTGGTAGCTCTAGCAGACAGTTTCCTTTTCCTTGCTCTACCAATCAAGTTGTTTGTTGTGTGGTGGCTCTGGAGTTTTTTGATGATGCTCTGTACTGTTGCTGTAGGGACCTAAAATTTCTTGGAAATTGACTTGTAACCTAAACCATCCTCATGTGAATTCACAATTTTAGTCCTAAGATCATTACTAAGCTCTTTTATCTTCCCCATTCTAATAATTTTTATTCTTTTATGGGTTTTCAGTTGATATCATTTTAATTTCTGAAAAATGCAAAAAACGAAATGAAATTAATCAAAGGTTGTATAAAATCATTCAAAATAAGAATCAAACAGGAAACAAACAGTCAGAAACTCGATTAATACTGAAAAAATTAGGGGGTATGAATATTTTTGAACATTGCAGATTTTATAAATAGCTGTATATTTCTCTTATTACAAGTATCCCGAGATTTTAAAATGACGAAAATGATCAGAAGAGGTTTATTAAGAATATGTATCAATATGGACGTAAACAATAAATTCTTACAAAGTTACACCTAATAAACTCAATTTTCAAGGGAGGGTATGAATAATATCGGGCACAAGTGTATATATATATATATATATATATATATATATATATATATATATATATATGTGTGTGTGTGTGTGTGTGTGTGTGTGTCTATATATATAAAATAAAATAAAATTTGCATGCATTTTCCTAATTCCGACCCTCTGATGAGAAGCAGAGTATTTCTTCGAAACTCCCCGGAGACAGGACTATCTACTTATTTAGTGGTTCCTTTTCAAAGCAAATATGTTTTTAACTCTTTTTAAAAGTGTTTTCTAACGTGGTTTATTAAATGTTTGTTCTTATATATATATATATATATATATATATATATATATATATATATATATATATATATGTGTGTGTGTGTGTGTGTGTGTATACATGAGGATGGTGGTGTTTGAGCAACATTGTCGGGCGCAATGATTAAATATACTGTTTTGTATTTAAATCCCCGAAAGTGATCCATGGCAAACAACTGATGATGCTTTTATAGCATTAGTACTAAAACTATATACCCATGTAGGAAAGTAATTGAGCTAATGACAAAATATTTTCAAGCGAATGCCATTTCTTATAATTTTAAAGTGTTTAAGATATCTTCCAAAACTATATATAAATATGTATATATATATATATACATATATATATATGTATGTATATATATACATATATATATACATAAATATATATATATATATATATATATATATATATATATATATATATATATATATATATATATATCAGAATTATATATTTATTCCGGGATAGAAATAGCCAAAAGTAAATATAACATTGCATTTGAACGAGGCTGTTGACAGTTGCTCAATTAAAAAAGATATTTTATTCAATTTAGTTAAACAAAATTACTATAAATCTATTCTTTCAATCTTGCAAGACATCGTAAGGCGACAATATACTCATGTTTCTAAATGAGTCTTCATTGAAAATACTAAATAAATGGCAAGATTCGTTATGGACCTGAGGTATTGTCACCAGATGGTGTCCTTTAAATCGGAAAATAGATTTATTGTAGCGAACGATATATTTCTTTTACTAAAATTAAATAACATTATATTACGTTTTATATATATATATATATATATATATATATATATATATATATATATATATATATATATTTATATATATACACATATATATATATACATTTACATATATATATTATATGTATATTATATATATAATATAATATAAATATACATACACACACAAATATATGTATATATACATATATATATATATATATATATATATATATATATATATATATATATATATATATATATATATATATATATATATATATATCACAACGTTTCCCGGATTGAATGAGGATCAACAAATATTTCACAATCTCATGTGTTTATTATTATCAATATCTGCTCTCGTTTGCGATCCATTGTAGTGGGCTGGAAGGAAGTTTCACATCCCTCCCCACAATGACTCCGTCCACAAAATATACTAATCTACATTGCACTGTAAAGGGCATATTGTTGATTTTATTAAATTATTTCATGTATAATGGCTTGAATTAAAGATTAATATAAAACATGTTTTGTATAATACTGCAAATATAAACAATTATTTCGAATGCGCCTCTGTCATATCACATAAGCTACTGTTTATATTAAATACTTTGCCTCACTGGTTGTACGTGTGTAATGGTTTTTATAATAGTGTAAAATGAAAAAAACAATCAATATTATAATGCAATTGTGCTTTACACAGAAACATTAGAACGCCTTCCATATCAAATAATCTACTGTTAATGTTATATGTCTATCCTTCGGTTTGTGTGGTAATGAAACTTCTAATATGCACTGGTGGTGTTTGTTTCAGTAAATGTTAACTTTTGTAAAATTCGCTTGTTCTCACTTTCATCTGATTATTTTGATTATTGAATGTCAATATTAATCGAGTACATTCCGATCCAAAATCAATCTAACAAGATTTTAACACCAAGAAAGCCCCTTCTTGAAAAATGTCCTTAAAATTGCTCAAGCAGTTTTCGATTATATATGGAACGAAGTCACACAGATAGGCACATACAGACGAAGTTCATTCATAGTACACTCACATATGGGTGTATGTATAATAGACAACCGTTTTACCTCTTACTGTTATCATACATACCCATATGTTTTTTTTAAGATCTCGTTTAAGTTTTGTAACAAGTTTAATTAGATTTGACTAAAAAAAAAAAACAGCCACAGTGTTAGATAGTCGGAAGACATGTTGATTGCGTGTAAAATATTAGGAACGTTTAATCAACGCACACTGAGCACGATGCATAAACAGCCAAGGATTTCTTAAATATGCATTTATTAGTTAATTATAGTTAATTAGAAACATTAGAGTCTGCGTTTTAGGTTCATAAATGCCATAAAAACGTGACAGCAATTTAGAATATGGAAAAAATATAAGTGCTTCATAAATATCCCTAAGAAGATTCAAAACACACATGTTGATAAACTCAAATCATACACGCACACGTATAATAGAAGTTATTATCAACTATGGAATAAAGTTATACTCCCTAAAATATTCAGATTTAGACTTTACAAATAATGCACTTTTACAATGTATAACAGGAATTCAGGTTATTCTATTACGGATGCTTTTTGTAGAAGTAATTTTACTGCAATCTTGGAGTCAGTTTCCTGTATCACAGCTTTTTTTTTTCTTTTTTACGCCCAAGAGTTAAACATAAAATGTCTACAACTCACGACTCAAGACAGTATTCAAGAGCGATTCAACTCTCCGGAAACAGATTATGAGAGTAAAACCCCCTACAGAAAACAAACATTACTAAGAACTGTCTATATGACATTCTATGTAAATCTGGAAAACTATACAAAGGTGCAAAGTGTCGCCCGTTGGCAGTACATTTAGAAGAACATCGAAAAGCTGTAGTATGTGTTGAGACTGAAAACGCAGGTATAGCTGACAATATCAGGAAAGAAAAAGGAAACCGTCTACCACTATGGGACGAATTAAAATTATAGGCAGATAGGAATGGTGGAGAGTAAGACGGCTAAATTAAGCAGCACATATGCTGGGGAACAACCAACTGCTAAGTAAATATAGTATAAAATATAATACGTTATGGGAACCAGTAATTATTAAAAAAGTTGATAATACATACAAGTAATAAGTAAAAACATTAATAAGTATAGAGGTAGATATACATAAATATAGAATTAATTAGTAATAAATGGTGATATTTACAACTAGAAATAAAAAGTAGGTTTAAGGCTCCTAAAATTCGTACTAGAAGGACCCTTGGCGCAATGGTTAGAGTACTGGGGAAAATCAATTGTAAAAATGATATTCTCCTGAAGGGTAATTGTTCAATTCTCAGTGTGGGCGACCGAAATATACATTTGCGAATTAGTTAGGACGACCATTCAGTCATGGCTTACAGAACAAGAGCACGGTACCCCCGTGAAGAAATAAAGAGCCCCGCTTGAAGTTCCGTCAAAGTTCCTGAGTTCGACAGAACCATTCGCGAGTTCGACAAGATACATCTGAAAAAAGGCCGGAGGGTATATCGACACAAACGTTGTGAAACTCACACTTAAGATGAGAACAGTAGTTCGATGAAGAATAATACACATTGTTTTGTCCTGTTAGATGTAAATTATATGAAGCTTTCTTTTCATAAATATCATTGCTCAAACTTTATTCTGTTTAAATTTGTGTTTGGTATCTGAGAACTATTATCGTTCACATTTATTTATGCATGGTAATTTAACAAAAATCTTACACATTAGCAATCCGCCAAACCTGATTAATGAATTTCAGAATAAAATTTGAGTTTCTTCTCAAGAACATGGCTAAAAATAACAAATAATTATTTCCTACTCGGTGAAACATTTTTTTTATTTCCTCAGATTAAATGGTATTGACATACCTTTTTGTGTTTTTTTAAATTACATTTTCACCCCAAACAAGGCACATTGCCAGAGTCTAGCGGTTGTGGGGTAGAAACTACTGGAGTAGAAATATATTCTATATCTAGGGACCTCTATTGTGTGGGGGTTGGATTTAGCTGCCTGTCGGGTTTGGCGAGGGTGTCTACGTAGTGGAGGCACAAGTGTCTACAGTTTGTCAGGGCATTCGCCATTAAACAGGCAGAGGAATGCAACGTTTCGTCGATGGGACAGAGGCCAGTTCAGAGCCTAACAGATTGGTCACTCTCTTTTGAACCTTGTCTACAAGCGAGAGACTAGCAGCAGATGTACCAGCCCAAATGTGACAGCAATACTCCATACATGGGCGAATGGTGGCCTTATAGAGGTGCAGGATACTTTCAGGTGTCAATAGTTTTCTACCACGGCAGAGAGAGCCTAACTTCTTCGCAGCGGCCCTGGTAATGTTTTCAATATAATTGTTCCAACTTATGTTTCCTGTGAACGTAAGGCCAAGCAGTTTGAAAGATGTACTTTCAGACAGGGAGTCACTGGCCATTGCTATTGGTGGCAGAGACGTTTCTTGTAATTATTGATTGAAATCAGTTTAGTCTTTGCAGCATTGAATGTGACCGTCCACTTTAGTCCACATTCCACTACAGATTAGAGGTCATCCTCTAGTGTTTTTGCCATTTCTTTAGTAATATGTTCATTTGTTTTCTTGTCATGCCTGTTATAGAGTGTGGAGTCATCAGCATATATATCAATCTCAGAGGCAGTTTTGTTAGGGAGGTCATTAATAAATATTAGGAACAATAGAGGTTCAAGGATAGACCCCTGAGGCACTCCCGCATTTATATCACACTGTTTAGATGTACGATCGTCGATGACAACGTGGATTTTTCTCTTATCTAAGAAGGATTTAATTATGTTAAGTATTCTATCAGTGATACCGTATGATTTAATTTTCCTGAGGAAACCCTCATGCCATACCCTGTCGAAAGCCTTAGATATATCTAGAGCTACCTCTCTGCCCTCTCCCGTTTTGTCCAGTGAATGGTATATATGTTCAGAGAATACAGTGAGGATGTCTGCTGTGGAGCGGGCTTGTCTAAATTCATATTGTTTGTCAGTCAGAGGTTTAGCATCTGAAAATGACGGACTAGACCATGGTTAATTATGATCTCAAATATTTTGGCGAAAAGTGGGAGGAGACTAATGGGGCGATAATTAGATGGGTCAGTTCTTTCGCCAGAATACTGCTACCACAGAAGCAGTTTTTCAACAGCCCGGAAAGCATGATTCATTAAGGCATTTGTTGAAAAGTTTGGAGAGAACTGGAGCTGCTTCGCCTGAGCACGTTGTAATAGCACAGCGGGGATGAGATCAGGTACACATGCTTTTGAAGTGTCAAGGATTTTATGATAGCATGTACCTGAGCAGGGGTGATATTTAGATCGTCTAGCGTGGCGTTTGTCCGCAAAGGAAAGTCAAGCAGGGGGTGATTGGAAGGGTCCAGTGTGGAGTTTGAGGCATATAGGCTGGCAAGCATGTTAGCCCTGTCGGTTGCTGAGCAAACAACCTCGTGATTGTTGGTTAGTGGAGGAATTGTTGATTGCCCATTATTTACTACACTGTTGTAGATTTTCCAGAAGTCACGATGTCCTAATTTTTGTGCTTCGATGCGCTTTTTAATGGTTTCAGTAAATACTCTCTTAGCTATCGCTATTTCTTTCTTAACGTTACTTTTAGCTTCTATATACTTATGTCTGTTCGAACTGGACTTATGTCGGTTAAATCGACGGTATGCATGCTGCCTTTCAGCAATGTTAAACCATTGGGGAGAATAGGGCTTGCTATAAAATTTCTTATGGGAACATGTGCTTCAATTGCTGTTTTGAACCATTCAGTGGCCGCATTTGCGCACTGTTCAGCAGGAAGAGAAAAAATATTTCCCCATGGGGCATCTCTGATAAGATCTCTGATGGCTTCCCAGTCAGGCTTTTTATAATATCTCGTTGTTTTGAGCATTGGCTCTTAATTTTTAGGTCTAGAGTTTAGGGCGATTTCGACCCTTATCACTGCATGATCAGCGTTCCCGAGTGGGTTGCCAGAATTTATTATACACTCCTCGGGAACTGTGGTCAGAAACAGATCTAGAAAGTGATGCGTGTTGTTTCGCTGGTCAGGGAAACGGGTGACAAATATAACCATTTGTGATAGGGGGTGAGGTATAGTGGGGCTGTGTGCTGTACTGCCCGCTGCATCTTTGTAAGTAGAGAATCCAAGCCAGTTTTTGTGGTGAACATTACATCACCAAATACCTGTTTAGTTCAGTAGTACAGCAGAAAATTCAGTAGTTTAGTATAGCAGAGTTGAATTCACCGATTGAATGCAGTTACCTCATTTAAAACAAACCTAAAGCGGAATTATGGATGAATAAAAATCGTACTAATCTATTCCCCTGAGTTCATAAACGATAAGTATCAATCACATCTTAAGAGTTGATAATTTCTTACAGAAACCTTCTTTGTGGGCGTATAGCACTTGGATAACTTTTCAATTCATCAAGCGGTCTTTTTTTATTTCGGCTGCCATGTTAAGGCGCCCAGTAGTTGTTGGTCGGTAATATTCCTTTTAAGCGCTTTTAATCGGTTCACTCCATCGTCGTCAGGAGTTGTTGTTGTTGTTGTTGTTGTCATTTTTTTATTGACGCTTGCGGTATTTATAGTCAGTTCTAGTTGTTAAATTAGGTGCCATGATATACAACATGAAAGCCAAAATAAAAAAAACCCGCTCGGTTAATTGAAAGGTTATCTTACAAAATCGAAACTAGAATTCTGTCGCTAACAATCAGATGTGCTTGAATAATGTCTTATTGCAAAAATATACGAATACATACGCATATACATATACACACACATGCATATATACATATATGACTTTGTAACGATATATAAATATCTGTACGCATGTAAATGTCTTAAATATATTTCCTTTCTTGTCTGTTGAAAGAGGCTAAAATGCCGAGATCTTTGACATTTTTTATGATTAAAACTAGGTTATGTTGTGGTGTCATTTAATGGTAACTGTTAACTTTAAACGCAATGCATTTAGAGGCGAGTTGGCTTTTTTTATTAGGAGCCAGGCTCGTCGACCCTTCGATCCGTCACACTCAGTCAAGTTTTACGGCAATTTCCTTAATCTTTGTCGCTAAATTCTCTTATATAATATTCGGCGGATATTATGTGTGAGTTTGAAATTTTCAAAATTAAATGAAATATGATATTTTCTTTCCTTATAATTTGACTTACTTCACTCTCGCTTTCTCTTCCCCTATCGAGAAGGTCAAGTAAGGTAAGAATACATATATATGTAATGCATGAAACAATTGGTTAAATAATAAGATTTGTGCTGACGATACACACGAATCTTGTTGTTAAATGAGATTGGCAAAAGAAAAACAATAAAATGACAATGTCTTTCTGTTTATACCGCCTTTGTGTCCTGTCATAAGTCATGTCCTTTTTGACGATGGATCTAAAGTATGGCGGTTTAGCAGAAGAACAACTGTAAACAGAAACCTCACTATAACTAATATATATTTACTGTTAAAGAAAGATATATATTATATTATCCTAGCGGAGGTACCCGGCGTTTGCCGAGGTTGTTTGTAGGTGTAAGGTGGGGTATAGTAAAGAATAAGCGAATTATTTACCTTGTTTCAATAATAAAAAAAAAACTATGTTAAACTTCTCAAACAATCGGAAAAACGCAAACGGAAAAAAACATCGAACAAACGTAAAATTTCTTTAAAAAAAACGAATCGGAAAAAAACAAATAACACAGCGAAAACCTAAGAACAAAATGAAAGAAAACGGAAATGATGTATTATATGTTTATTTAAAAAAAATGGAAAGAATCCTTTTTTTAGTGTATAAATGTTGAGAAATAAATGGTAATAAATCAACGTACAATAAACGTAGGTTAAGAATTAATGTTTGTAGGAGGGTAGCTATCAGTTCATTCCATGGTGCTTTTCACCTAATAGGAAGCATCGAACCGAAAGAAACGGTGAAATTCCATTCCAATTTTTGAAAGCAAATACGAAGTACAAAAAAACGAAACTGTCGTTCGTTCGTAAATGTCCCTTGCGAACGATCACGCGACGGTGTAAATTGGTGGCGGGGGAAGGAGGAATTTATTAGGGAGAAGAGATTTTACTAAATCTAGTAATTTTTACCGATTTTGGCAGGGAACTCCCAACAGAAAAAAAATATAGCAATCTACGACTATCGAGGAAGTGGATAGGTTATATTCTTATAACACAGCGCAGATATTGGGCTGAAATTTGTGCATATTACATTTGTATGAAATGTCTGGAGTTTTAATTCAATTTAGGTCAAAATCAGAGCGAAAAATGAGTTCATTTTATATAAATATAGGGATAATAAAACACTAAACTGTTACGATGATAACGCGACAGATATTTGCTCTACACTCAATACACATTTCCAGCCTCTTTGGTCTCCTAAGTAGTAATTTTCATAAATATTTTTTGTATCTCAGATCTCTGTGGATACTCTGAAATCAACCAAAACGTAACTTCATTGTGCGAATATCAGCTAAATCGGCTTCTCAAACATACAACAGGTGGCATTAGAACAGTGATTTTCATAATTTTTGCTAGAGCGAAACCCCATTGAACTTCTTACATTAAATTGTTTTATGTAAACAGCAACATTGTAAAAATAAAATGAACTGAAAATCCAAATTATTATACATGTTTGTTGTACATGAAATTAAAACAAAATTATACACATTTGAATTTATTCTTATTTTAAAAAATAAAGCAATGGGAAACTTTATCTTTGTGATTTTGCACAGCAGTTTAAGATCCGGTCGTTTTTTGACTCACGACATTATCTTGCACAGAAAGTAATGGTGTTCGTTTCTTGGGCTTAATGATTTTCAGAGATTCTTTTGGTGTTGATTGTATAATAAGAATATATAAAAGTAAACCTAGTAATGCCAAGACAAATAAATGTTTCAAATGTAACGAGTGTTATTATGTCAAATTTACTATATTTAAACAATATTTTTAAAATAAGAATATAATAATAAAAAAAAGATTTCATAATTGAATTTAACATTCTGTTTTCCTGTTCCATGTTCGAATTTAGAAATTGCGGAACTTCTGAACTGTACTGGCGGAATCCAAAGGTTCTGCGAAACCCCGGATGAAAAGCGATATATATATATATATATATATATATATATATATATATATATATATATATATACATATATATAATATATATATATAATACATAATATATCATATATATAATATATAATATATATATATATAATATATAACATGTATCTATATATATATATATATATATATATATATATATATATATATATATATATATATATATATATATATATATATACGATTTATTTTTTATTACGGTATCTTTCTGTTAAGTTACATTGTTGTTTCACGGGTAGCTGAAACAATGTAACTAAACAGAAAGATACGGAAATAAAAAAATAAATCGCATATTTGCTCTACAACACTATTGAGCACATTCTTCAGTTTTTACTCATTAGCATTTCTACTATATATATATATATATATATATATATATATATATATACATATATATAAGTGAAAGTGTCTTTCTGTCTGTGTGTATCTGTGTGTGTATGTGCCCCCCCTGCAGAGGGTAAACGTCCCTTAATGGGGGTCCTGGATATGACCTTAAACTATATCCAGTAGTGAGGTCCCAGCTTGTTGGCTTCGGGGAGTGTGAAGCCACCCTTAAATTACCATTGCTCCCAGGTCCACTCTGACCTGGAGTGGTAGTACCTGTTAGGGTCCCAACTATGTGTAAATAGAAACCGACGTGAAAACAACAAATATATTCTATAAAAAAATGTTTCTTCCGAATCTTTGGATTTGGCATTAAATAACCGGAAAAGGTTTGATATGCCGTAAAACAGCCAACAACAAAACAACCATCTGTTCTAATCAGATGGATACGACGATATTATTATTATTAATAAAACTATTTAATGAGAACCGTAACGGTTTTGGAACGATGAGGTTTACAAGAAATAGAATTCTTACTTGAAAATATGCAGAAAAATATGTCTGATATTGAAGAGTATATTTTTTCTCTTACTTTTATATGCCTTATAGTTATGGTCTAATAATTCCTTCCTTTAACTATTACGCATCTAAAACCGAACCCATGATATTGACGATGTCGTTGACCAAGGTTCTATAATATGTACTTGGAAATAAATTGCGAATTTTTTCATGATAATTTCATTAAATGAGATATTCTGTATTGCTATATATTCATATTGTATTTTATATGCTGATGTATATTTTTGCTTAATCTATTTGGAATTTGTTTTCCCTCTGTTGGTTCGTTTTTATGGTCCTCTCAATTCCTCTACTCCTCTCTCACTCTTTCATTCTATTTTACACTTTCATGTACAATCTGTATTTCCTCTCTCTCTCGCTCTCTCTCTCTCTCCCTTTAAAAATATTTTTGCCTATTTTCTAATACTTTCGTCTGTTCCTCTGCACTATTTTGTCTTTCTTCTACAGTCTAACACCACTCTCGTTCTCCTCCTTCTATTGCTATCTTCACCCACCCATCCTCGTTTTAAACGCACTCTCCTTGTTTTTATATCTTTCCTGCAGATAATTGATCATGACAAGGATTACCGCCTCATTGGGTAAGGGTAAACCCGCGCGAACACAACCAACTCAAATTCTTGTATAGAATTGACTGAGCAAAAAGAAAAGAGTTTGGCAAACGAAAGAAAAAAGACAATCTCCATTCTGATCTTTTGAACGGGTTCCGGCAATATTTCTATCAAACTCAATAAGACCAATCAATTTCGACTCACGTGAGGTCGGATGTTTATATATATATATATATATATATATATATATATATATATATATATATATATATATATATATATATATATATATATATATGCGTGTGTGTGTATGTGTGTGTGTTTGTGTGTGTGGTTGTTTGTGTGTTCACACATGCATATATATCGATACCTTTTATGTATATATGTATGTAGTTTTATGTGTATGTATATGTATGTATATATGTGTATGTTTATATATATATACGTATATATATAGATATATATATAGATACATATGTATATATATGTGTGCATATGGTTCTATCAATATAGACATATATGTGTGTATATATACGTATATGCGTGTGCGTACACTATATATGCATATATATATATATATTTTTTTTTTTTCGATCAACAGGGAATATATTATGTGACAGTGCTATAGGAATTTGACAAACTACTAGTTATTCCTATGTAAACGATTCATTATTTCTTTTTATAATACTGGAATAAATATGGCAGCGAGAATAAAAGATTTATTAAATATGGAATCTTGAATAATTCCTTGCATAATGATTTGTAATTGATAATGTTATAGTTGTATATTATATTTCAATGATCTTTGACTTTTCATTTTAGTATTTTCCATTTACTGTTTAAAGAATATCTTGTGAATCGTTAATGAAAGAACAGCATATTAGTTAAAGAATGTATATTCTTACTATATCCACGCGACCCAGTTCAAAAGCATACAAAAATACACACACACAACAGCTTTGCGAGCAAACAAACCTATTCCGGACAACGTTATTATGTTGTAATTCACATTCAGCATAACGTATTTCAATCAATCAATATAATATACAGTGCTGTTAAATTGCAAATAACACACAAATACATAATTCTCTAACCAAACCATGGAAACAAAGTGCATTCTTAAAACAATAATATACTAGATTGAAGAATGAAAAAGTGGTTTCGTAACTTCGCCAAAGTAAATCTCCACGGACAATCTAAGTGAGTATCGCTCAACTTAAGTTTATAAAATATTAAAGGTATATATATATATATATATATATATATATATATATATATATATATATATATATATATATATTGAAATATGTTTTAAATATATTTCACCTTTTGTTTATACCAATTTTTTATTTATAAAGTGCAATGTGATTTAAGAACATGTAACAAATATATGGCAACAGTTTGTATTCAAAATCCCCTCATGTTTACTATCTCACAATTTACCTCTTCAATAAGTTGGCATTGACTATTCTTGACAGTATCTGTTCCGTAGCTGAAACTTATTCATCTAATTATTTTATCAATCAATGAATCTACTGGCATCAAATTCTGAGAATAATAGGAAATTTAAATCAAATAAGAAAACAAACAAAATTATAAAAATTGGAAGAGGAGCTGCAATTACTTTTATTTATTCTTCTTTTATTACCTTATTTTTTCATTACGAAACAGAGGTTGCATAGAAATTGTGAATGTCAACTTACAATTACGTCTAAATTTTTAAATGGGCAACATCATGAAAATGTGGTTTATATATATATATATATATATATATATATATATATATACTTATCTATCTATCTATCTATCTATCTATCTATCTAGAGAGATAGATAGATAGATGGACTAGTATATTATCCTGGATCTTTGTCTATTTTACCAGCGTTGGTTATGTTAATGTTACATAATAAGGGCTGCCCCTTTTTCATGTAAACATAAAAATAGAGAGATTTAGTTAAAATGAAAATAAAATGAGAGAACGCAGGAATCGAACCCTGGATATAAGTTTTAAAGAAAAATAGGTTTAAATTAAATGCCCAGTAAATTGTTGAATCTGATGAAATGAATAATTAATAAACTATCATTGTTGGAAAGAATGTTAATAATAAAATATGGGTTAAATGAATTAGATATTTAAGTTGAGTTCCTTTGTGAAAATAACAAAGAAAAAATAAGAAATCAGAATGTTCTGAAACGTGTAGGTCGCGCATGTTGATGGCACGTGAATTGTGGTCACGTTGGCCGGACATGCATTGATTTCTCAATATAGGAAGTAAGAGTTAGTTAGAGAGTTAGTGAGAAACTCAGAGAGGATCTGGGAACTAGAACGTATAGAAGCGAGACGGTCACTTTGAAACTTAATATGGGAAGCTTTGGATTCTTGATGATGAAAACCACGGCCGGTCGTGAGAAGGAATACACCATCAGGTGTTTTTGTAAACGTCGTCTTTGTGTTGTGATTCCAGCAAAAGCTAAAGTGAATTGTTAATATATGTCTATATGTCTGTGTTATAAAATGTCTTGACATACACATCTCATATCCACAATGTGAATCTACATCTCATATCTAAACTAAGATTGTCTGAACACTATCTCCTCACTCAAAGAGCTTTCTTCTTCTACACGTCTAAGTATGAACAGTTTTAATATATATGAATCGCTTCATAACAGACACAACGACATTCGTCATAACACGAACACGGAACGCAACGAACAATATCTCTCAATGTCTCTCTCAACAACATCCCTCTTAATAAAAGACTCTCTCTCCAAGACACAACAACAAACTCTCTCTAAAACTATCTTAATAAAACTCTCTCAATGAAACCCCCTATATAACATATATATATTTGGTGCCCGTGAGCCAGTTTACATCAGCGATGCAAAACCGAACCTGGGGTATATCGATAATAAATACAATTTGGAGCCGTACCGACCTGCCAACCCAGCAAGGGTGAGTTTAAAAAAAGGAAAAACTTGGTTACCACGGAAAGATAAAAAAGAAAAAGAAACACAACGTTTTAAAAGGGTCCAAGATAATTAAAATAAATAAAAAAAAATAATAACACGGAAAAAAAATTACACGATCACAGAAATGCAAACAAAAAGAAAAAAAAATGAACACACACGCACACACAAACCTAAAGTTTATAAGAAAATATTAAAAAAAGAAAAAAAAAGGCCGATATTCCGTTATGAATGATAAAAGAGATACGGTCAGTATAAAACAACTACTCACGAATATTTCATTCATAAATAAAATAAAAACAGATAGAAAATAGGACAGTGTCATTCATAAATGTGTGTTAATGTCTGAATTGTTTAGAAAACTGTCAATCATAATAAATACCAATTTAGTGTAAAAAGTCGAAAGTACGTTTAAAATTGTCGAGTATTAAACGGAACAATAAATGAATAAATAAATAAAATAAAATACACTATAGAAAAAAAGAAAGATGCAGAAATGAAATCAAATTCATGTACTCTGTATAATTTTCGGCTTTTTAGTATGTTTTAATTGTTCTGGTCTTTGAAAACGGGGCAATTATTTGTTTTGTGTCAACGGACTTTTGAAATGTATAATGTAACGAATTTTTTTTTTGTTTTGTTGCAAAATGTTTGAATGTATGAAGGTATATTCTGTTGAATATGTGTTGTAAACAATATTGTAAAATTATACTTAATGTAAATCTTATTGCTTTTCACAGCAATAATTCAAGGTTATCAGTAAATATACATTAGATTTAAACAGTCTAGGAGAAAATAAAACTAGTAAATAAGAATTTTAGAAGGTCGCAATAATTAAAATTACGTAAACGGGTATTTGGAGAGTTTTTAGATATGATAAGCCGTAAGAAATATTTTTTTGTTTTAGCATTTGGCTTTTGTTTTTTTTTTTTGTTTTTTTGTTTTTAGAGATCCTATAATTTTTTGCCTAGAAAAGTGACTTGGTAGGGATTTATAAGCACAACATGTGCCCCTATTCGACAAATTTTGGAACATGGTTAATTAGGTTCTTAAAATAAGCTGGTTGCACGTAACGACTCCAAGCAAGTGGTAAGACTTGGCTTAATTAATAACAGGCGTTGGAAAGAATACGAAAATTCTTATAGGGACCAGTAAACCGATGATAGGTAGTCTCGAGGCAATCACATATAGCTTAATGGAGTAAGAGACAGGCAAAAATATGCCGTAGATTACGTAAGAAAGATATAACTTTTATTTTTCTTAGAGACGCATAAATGTGGGATATATCTGCTGGATCTTTGATAGAGGAAGTTCAAGAATCCAAGCAAGGAAATCCGAGTGAATCCGTATGAGAAAAAAAAGGTATATCTTGATAGTTAAAGCCACCCAAAAATATTGGTTATGAGCTTTGCTATGTTAGTTATAGAATTAAAAAAAAACAAAGTCATACTTGATAAGACTAACTATGAGGAAAGAGTTTATTTAGATGTTTCCGTTCTTTTTTAAGAATAGTTTTGGATGCGATTTCTCTTATTTATTACAATCCTCATAAAAATAACATTAATCATACGCCAGTAAGAGTTGAAGATCAATTTAATTAATCCGACAATTTGATAGTTCTTTTCTTATTGTTTAATTTTTCGTTTTATCTCGAGCGTTTGTTAGCACCTTATTTTATCATCAACAATAAGTTTAGATATATCCACATGTTATTATCTGTTACACATGCGAAATATTAAATTTTTAATTAGAAGTAAAATTAATCTGAATAAAACACATGGCACAATTCATTTTAAATATCCAGATATTTGAACTGAAAAATGGGAAAGAGTAGACTGGGCGCAGGCCTTAATATACCGACGTTGCAAGATGAGTGAGCCACAATTCATAAACCATATTTTAATCTCTTCTGAAATTTCTTTCTATTTTAGCGCTGTATGTATTGCTTTACTCAGTTGTTTCATTTAACAGCGTCTCAACCAATTTTGGCTTTTCAAACCCAGTTATTATTTTTGAAAGTTAGTGTTCTTCGTGTTTTTTTGTTTTTTTATATATTGAAATATTTATTTGCGATGTTATTTTTGGGTTCCTTTCTTTTCTGGCATACGAACACGCTCGCTTTAATTTTTACACGATGTAATGAATTTTGTCAGGGCACTATGGACAAATTTATTTTTAGTTGACCTTTAACAACTAAATATTTTTGTTTGCTAGCTAAATGGAAAAGTTACTAGCCAAACCTGTGTGATTTTTGGAATATGATATCTTCATTTCATGACAAGTATGTACATCATAAAGATGTTTCTGTATTTTTTTAAATAAGTGTAATCCTAAATATATGGAAAATTTTATGTTGATACTTGAAAGTATACATATTCTAATTTTTTCAGATATTTTTAAACAACCTTCCTTAATAGAAAAGACAAGAGTATACTGTTCTACTAAACTTTTATTGTTTAAATAAGTTAACTTTGTTTTCTTAAAAAAAGTTGAAAAGAAAGTGTTCACTCAGTAGTGAGCCTTAGAAGATTGTCAGTGAAAGAGATACTATCCTCAAAAGATAAGCGTTTCATTATTTCTAATGGCCACTTTGAAAAATCACTCGCAGATGCGACTTTTTCACTCGCAATGTAGAGCCCTGTTCGTGAAAGTGTTTTTATGCTTAATAAACTTTGTATCTTCAAATATTAATTAATGTTGTTTTGTCGTTTTTTTGGTTGTTTTTGTCGCTAAAATCTGATATCCCTGTCTATTTTGGGGCTTTGCAGAACATGAGTCAGTTTTGCAAATAGAAAGGAAAAAAAAACAACTTAACACCTGTCTCATGCATTACATTTCAAGATGTTGGTCTCTTCGAACAGCATTATCTCATTACACTAGCCGGATCAGTTTAACTTTATTTTGTTTTTTATAATTTCTAGAGTTTACGTTTTTTTGCTTCTGTTATATAGCCTTTTTAAGTTACTTCTACTTAGAAGACAGAACATTTATCTAAAATTACAGTTATCATCTTAACATATTTGATTGAATCATTCTTATATTATTGTTATTCATATCGATTTATCCATTGTTTTCTTAAGGACATCTTATATATTTTTAGAGTAAGCAAATATGTCTACAATTATATCAAAGACCACATTTTTCATGAGATTTGTGTACAGTGCATCATAGAATTACACCAGTTTTGACGGATCACAAGAAAAATTGAGCCACAAGATACCATTTCGTCGTGTGAAAAAACATAAAAATGCTTCGTCTGATTAATTTGAGCTAATTTTAGTGATTGTTCAAACAATTTACCAACGCTAAAAACAAAGTTTTCTTGACTAATTTGTTTGTGAACAATTTTAACTCATGTACAAACGGTGGCAGGTTGAAATTGATGATACAATATTAGAAGCGAAAACATTGCGCAGTATCCATACCTTCAACATAGAATTATATGAAACGACACGCGGTGATCAATGAATATCAGTCCCTTTGGCTATTTGTTTTAGATGAGAATTGAGAATTTCTATTATTGATTATTCTGACTACTTTTTTTTTATATCTTAGACGTTATTTAAAAACGTTTAGGTCGATGAAACACCGGACCTTCATCAGATGCACATGTTGTCCCAGTCATAGAATCTTTACGTGTAACGTTAGAATTTGTAAGAATCATTTTGGATAAAATAAAGGGCTGCGTTAGAAATTCGATACAGATTCCCGAGTTCGACAGTTTGCATCTAAGAAATCTTACATTAGCCGAAACCTTGTAAAAATTGCATCCAAGATAAGAAAATTAGTCCAACTAATTACAATAATAATGTAATACGAGCCTCTTCTTTTGATTTAGAAGAGCCTAATTACTACGAATTCTGTACGTTTTCAGTCGCGGTAAGAGTAGCCATGCCTACTATTAAAATATGTGTAGGGAGAGAAAACGCAAGTATACTTCGATTTCCATCATCCTTTCCCGTCCATTAATAAAATTAGGATGTTTTTTCATACTACTGCATATTTCTAGTGTTATACTACTTTCATTTCCACTTATATATTAAAATGCACCGTCTATCTGTGTGGATTCTTTCCCTAACACTTCGAAACGACTGGTATATTTTTTATCAAATGTCTCACAAATAGACTTTATTTGTCTGTGAATGTTTTTAAGTATGTATTGTGTAGAAATAATTCTGACAAATTTCGAAAATTATTAACTGATATTCGAAAATTATTAATCAATATTCGAAAAGTCTAATTAAAGAAGGAACATTTAGACTTTGAGCAAAGTTAATCAATATATATATATATATATATATATATATATATATATATATATATATATATATATATAAAGTGAGAGAGTGTGTGAGGACATTTCTCAACCTATATACTCGAAGAATTCTTGATGTACCGGCCTGAAATTGATTATATATGGTATTTAAGCATGTGGAGAAATTTTACTCGGTGTTCATCTGGTAAACAGGAGAGCTAAGTGGTCAAAATTAAAAAAAAATTACTTACTTGGGCGTCACCGGATTTTTATCTGTTTGTCAACTGTTCCAGGGCTGCATATACGGGAATCGTATATTCTATGTAAAGAATAAGTAGGTTTGAAAACACCTTTTAAAGGTCCTGTCAAGCTGTAGAAATGTTTATCGTACTGACTTACTGCCTTTAGATCTTTGTTTAGTTCTTAGCTGTAATATGTTTTTCTAATTACAAGAAGTGAACTGTTTAGGAAAAAAAAACACACACAATATTCGAATGTACATGACTCAGTTTCTGTCCGTTTGTTTTACTTCAATTTTGTAAGGAATTCAACATGAGGTTTTATACTAAGCAACACATAGCATATATTCTAGTATGTTATAACCCCTAAAATCGCCATTGAATTTCAGGAATTGTGTCTCCGCACAAGCAGAATGACTCGGCCTTCAAATCAACAGTAATTTTGTGACAGGACCTGTGTTCATTCTGAATAAATGTTTATGTGTAGAACACAAAAGTACAATGGAACTTAACTTTAGCATCTAAAAATTCAAGCTTTTATATAGCAATAATTTTATCAAATCAGCAGCAGGTTTTTGTTTGTGAACACAAGGCCGCATTCGAGCTAGGTGTTTCTGTTTGAAGCACAATTGAATCATTATACTTGGTTTGTGAATTTTTAAATTTAAGTTATTACATGACAATACCGAACGTACTCTACAGTAGCATGAAAACAACATTGTATTTTGGACTAATACACTGTGGGAAGGCATGCAAAGATTCTTCCCGATACACAGCAGGGGTCTCCCAAGAGAGCAGCCAATTGATTGAAAAATTGGCACTTTCACCGATTATGTTGACAATAAAAATATAATGTAAAAAATTCGGTAATATTCATTCAATCCTGGGCAAGGTCGGTTATCCCTGCTAGGATATAATGAATTCTTGTGGTATTTCATTTTATATCCTATTTAATTATATATTTTTTGTTTATATATGTAAGACAAATATTAATCTAGTGCTCAACTATTTCTAAACCAAGTCGGCTTTAGGAAAAATGGAGAATACTAATTTTTCATGAAGATTTATTTTAGGCTAGCGGAGGTAGCCGGTGTTATCCGGGTTTGGTGAGGTTTGGGAGCGGGTAAATGAAAACAAAACAGAAAATAAAAAAATTAGCGAACGTAATAACTCTGTTAAAATAGTATAACCCATTTTTTAAACGACCCCCCCAAAAAAAAACTACGAACCTGATGCAAAATAAAGAATAAGCGAACGAAAAAGAACTGGCATAAACGACCCTGTTTAAATGCAAAAAGTTTTTTTTACAAACGAACAAACAAAAACAAAAACAAAAAAAATATCGTACGTGATGAAAAAAAAAAACGAACGAAACCATGGTATAAATAACGCTGTTCCAATATTAAAACTTAAAAAAATATGTATATCTAGTATCTCGGCTCGAACGTGCAACCGTTAGATAACAATGTAGCCAATATAACGACTAGTCTATGATCGTACGAGCGAAGTTTTTTTTTTAAATGTTTACTACTTAAAGAAGGACCATTTTTGCCCATGCGTGTTTGGCTACATTGTCATGAAGGAACGATTTTTTGCTTCTCTTTTCTTTTAGAAAAATGCCCAGTTGAAGGTGAAGGAATTAAATTGTGGGGCCGATTTTTCGATATTTTTCGTCTGAAGTGTCGAGCTTCAAAATGATACCGATCTCGTAAAAATCCGTCGCCTTTGTAGAAAATTTTAGACATATATTTAAACACACGCACACACACACACACACACACACACACGCACTAACAGGCAGGTGAGGTTTATATAATAGATGAAGATTCACAATTTAATCTATTTAGACTATTCTTCCAAATTGTTTGATTTCAAGTTCATATTTTAACGCAGGAATATTTATGCAAAAACATTATGAAGTGAAACCTAATTTGTTTGCAGGTGATGGATTGTTTTTGTCCCGTCACCCAGTATCCTTCGTTCATATTCCACTAATAGGCATTTATTAATGTGAATTTTATACTGGAATCTGCTGGATGCTGAAAGGTTCCAATGTACTTATCGACGTTACTAACTGTATATATGTATATTTTAATTTGATTAAATTATTTAAATCTGAAAATTGTGTGCCTGACTAGGAGTATATGTGATAAGTTGGCCTCACCTCTATGCATAGGATTGCACGTACGTGTGTGTGGTAATAGTATCTACCGCAACAAAATAATTATGAGGTAATTATTTTCATAAATCAATACAACGAGTATCAATATTGAAATGTATGATATCAAAAATATACTTTATTAATGATTCGAGAACAATTGTTTTTTAAAAGAGAAAACCAGAGTTGTTTCCCTTGATTTCATCGGATTTATCACTAGTCACCATCTATGCTGCTCGTCCCATTTTATATTTTATTATGTATTTGAAAGGTGATGACGTACTCGCAAAAATAAAAACATTGGAGAACTTCGTTATAATATTTTTATAAGGACCTTAATCTTGACTGAATATTCATCAATTATAATTATATCTCGTGTTCCCAATAGAAAAAATCCTTTAAAGTAAACCATAAAATAGAGAAATTGTTAGCGAATTTATAAAATACACGAGCACGTTTCATATGTTATAATTTTGTGAACGACTTTCTTAATTCCTTTATGGTCATATCCATGCATTTTGTTTATAAACGTGCTAGCTTGGAGTTTGGAAAGTCCGCACTAGTTGTATAATTGGTTTCTAAATAATAGCGGTCTTATTCCAGCGGTCTGTTCGTCCTGGATATGTCCTAAAACTATATCCGATAGTGAGGCCCCACCTTGCGGGCCTTGGCGAAGTGTGCGGCCACCCTTTAATTGTCACTCCTCTTAGGTCCACTCTGACATGGAGCGGTGGTTCCTGTTGGGGTCCCAACTATGGGTTAAATAGAATCTGAGTTAAATAAGTATGCTCCATTAGAAATCGTTCCTCAAAATAACTGGATTCGGCATTAAATAACCTGAAAAAAAGTTGATATGCCGTAAAACAAAAACAACCAACCAACCAACCAACCAACCAACCAGCGGTCTGTAAATTGCAGAAGTACCTATTTAGATACTATTGTCACAGATGGCGGATCGCAGATTTAGTCTGTATTGAAATATTTGAATCAGAACACAGTTTGTTTGCAGAGAAGTTTCACTTTAAAATTGCAAAAGGAAAAAAAATATGAGTATCTCACTTTGATTAATCCCCATTCCCGCTGTCTCTCGCTCGATATATCGTTGTATATATGTTTTATCTTTTACACTTATTGTCTGAATGGTATTATTACACTTGGTTATATTCCGTATATTTTATCGTTGGCTATTGCAATTAATATTTTAATATTATTTTTAACATGAATGAAAGTGCACTACCGACCGGACGAAATGGAAACAAAAGATTGTATTGAATAAAAGCTGAGAATGACAGGTTTAAGAGTTATTATACGGATATTTTGTTAGAGTTGGATGAGTAATTTGAATAAGTGAAGCATGTATGCCCCCTCCCGCGAGTGCACAGTGAAGGAGACATAAGCATAATTAAGTTGAGCATTTCCCCCTATAAGACTCAAAGTACCCAGGGGACGTCAAACCCTGGTGAAAATTAACAAACGGTGCAGTTTTAGGCCTTGACATATGTAAATTTTAGTTTTGCACCATGCAAAATAGAAATGACTAAGTCCATCATTTACCCTCCCTCACTCAAACGTCCCAAAGGCTTAACATATTTAAATTTGAGTTCAGTAATATGCTAAACTGCTAAATAGACTTACACAGAATATTTTGGATAAATATAGTAAAATAATCAAAAAAATGGAGTGTTTTTATTAGCCCTACAAGAGCCCTATGGGGCACACCCACGAGTTATCCCGAAATACAGACAAAAAAATTATACTGAAATCAGTTAGTTACAATTTTTCAGAAAGTTTTTTTTTAAATCCAAGGCACTAATTTTTTGAATAAATAATAATTTAATCCGAAAGGCATTTCCAGAGGGAAACCAAAGTTTTCCCGGAAAATCAGTGCTGTTACTTTTTTACTTATATCATGTTTAATGTTTGTACAATATTTAAAAAAAAATTCCAAGACGTAATTTTGGAGAAAAGTTCGGATGGACGAACGGGCAGGGATGAATTTTCAGGTCCAGCCTCGTTTAGTTGGGGGACCAATAAGTTATTATTATTATTATTATTATTATTATTATTATTATTATTATTATTATTATTATTATTATTATTATTATTATTTTAATAGAATCATCAAAAGATTAAAGAATAGTCAACCTTTATTTTTTTATGATTAACACACGAACACTGTACGGCCTCTATATCGGCCCATGCAGCATAGCTAAAAAACGAAAGAGTCGACAGAGCCTTTTAATAATACGCTATTAAAAAGTTTTGCTCTAATATATATATATATATATATATATATATATATATATATATATATATATATATATATGTATTAATTTTATTTATACAAACATTCATGGCTACATATGTGCATAAATGTTTCTGTAATCACCCACGTTGGGGGATTACGTCTTCAGGCCAAGAATTACTGTAAGACGTAATCCCCCAACGTGGGGTATTACAGAAACATGTATGCACATATGTAGCCATTAATGTTTGTATAAATAAAATAAATATACCTGCTCTGTTCACTCATTGAGCACTATTTTGTTGTTTCATTGGATGTACTTCTAGGAAACTAAACTCTACTGGCTATATATATATATATATATATATATATATATATATATATATATATATATATATTTATATATATATATATATATGTGTGTGTGTGTGTGTGTGTGTGTGTGTGTGTGTGTGTGTGTGTGTGTGTGTGTGTGTGTGGCTAATTATTGATTAATTGGATCAGGGTCCAAGCGGTTAAAAAAAGAACAACACGTTTGAAAGAGAAAAGATTCACTAATACATCCTTTGTTTAATTATAGATTTGTTTGTTATTTGTACATTTGTATTAGTTTTAGTTGCTGTGTAGTATTTTCGCTATTATATTAATTATTTAATCGCATATTTTCTTTACATTAATAATTTAAAAAATGATTCATAATGTATATAGACGAAATATTTATAGAAGTTACGGTCCAAAATAATTGCCTCAGATTCCACTCAAATAGTTTAGACGGGATTGCAAATTACATTGATATAATGACTGAACCGATTCATTCATGAACTGAAAATTTAATCTCTCTGTTGCAGATATTGAGCGTAGGATACTCTGGGAAACAACTCCTGTAATAGTTATGCGACAAAAGCAGAAATTCCTCATTAAAATAATCCATGCAGGAAAAATTGATCCGATCAACATTCACCGGCGGTGGGTTAACATTCCTGAAGCCAGTGCAGTTGATGTTAGCACTGTTATGAAATAGGTTCAACGATTTCAGAGTGGCGATACACCTGTGGGTGAAAAGCCCTCCAGATTGTACGATTCAGGAAGCAAAAGAGGCTGGCAAACAAGACACGGTGTCCATATTGACAACTAAAGACATAAGCTTAAAAAAAACGTTCGTTCTAATGATACTATTTACGTCTTCGTGTTGCATAAACATTTGTTATTTAATATTCATTTAAAAAAAAATGAGGTGTATTACCTGAAAGTACTACATTTAACTACTCGGTCTAACGTTCACAGGGAATATGAGTTTGAACATATACATTGAGAGCATTGCCGAGGCAGCTGTGAAGAAGATGGACTCTCTCTACCATGCTAGAAGGTTTTTTTTTTACACGTGAAAGTACCCTCTACCTCTATAAGGCCAGTATTTGCCCATGCATGGAGTAATGCTGTCACATTTGAACTGGTGCATCTGCCACTAGTCTCTTACTCCTGGACAGGGTTCAAAAGAGAGTCGGCAACCTTATAGATCTTGAAAACTCATCTAGCTTCAACCTCTGTCCCATCGACGAAATATTGTATCCCTCTGCTCCTTCTGCAAGTATTTTAATGATGGAGGCTCCAACGAACTACAAGCACTCGTACTCACCTTTATATAACCATCCACGACAACCCCGACAAGCAGAAAATTCACACCCATATTAGTAGAGATTCCTAGATGTAAGAAGGCTTTTCACTCGAATAGTTTCTTCCCCAGAACTGCTAGAACCTGGAACTCTCTTCTGGGATATGATGGGGGTTTATTTCCCCGATAGTACCCCTATGTAATAAAGTCCACCTGTACGTTGTTTGAATTGAAAATTGAATTTGAATATAAAACAGTGATTCAAATGATAGAAAAATTTCATAACACCCTACGCATATGAGTGGTTGAGTCACTATGATTTTTTCGTATTTTTGCTAATTTGCTAGGAGATTACACAGTGTATCACTATTTTACATAAAGTTTTCAAGTTGAACTCAGCGTTTCAGTATCATGTGTTTATTAAAGAGTAACATAAAATTACGGAATGATAACAAAACGACATAAAAATACGTTTCTAAATAATAACATTAAAATATCAGCACGATCCTTATTTAAATAAGTACGATGTATTGAAGTGAAAAAAAAAGAAAAGAAAAAAACACGAAAATTGCGAAGCGAAAAGCGCATCTAATAGATATGTAATAACACACGAAAAAGAAAGTTGGATTTAAATCTCCAAATAATCTATCGTCATTCAACGAAAAAAAAAATGTACGCACAGACTGCTGATAAGCCAGCGAGCGCCCCATGTGGAAGCCTCCAATGAAACCATTTGAACTTTTCAGACACGGAGGCGCTGTTGCGATTAGCGATACTGGTTTTGCCTCGGTGATCAGCTGAGAATCAACTGCTTGATTCAATTATCATCTTCCTCCCACAATTCATCAAGAAACACTGCGCGAATATGTCGGATGCAGTTAGAGCAAATCTCTCGCCTGAAAAAGCATTGCCAAAACCGAATTTAGTGGGTGGGTCCTGCACAACAATATAACATATTCGAGACCGGTGTAACTTTAGACATCTAACTGATCGCTTATCTGATTGGTTTTGATTGGCTACATTATTTCTAAAGAGTCTACATTTTGATGATTGGTTTCTAATAAAAGAATAAAGGCACCTTGGTCTCGACTAATGAGGTTACGCTATTATCCTCCTCGATATGTTATCTGTCTCTCTCTCTTTCTCTCTCTCTCTCTCTCTCTCTCTCTCTCTCTCTATATATATATATATATATATATATATATATATATATATATATATATATATCCAACAAGTATTTAACATTAACAACAAATCTATGTAAGATAATTTCTAAGATGATAAATCATTTTCTAAAGACAAGATGCATGTATGAGTAGGAGGATTAGCCACCCAATAGAATATTTAGACAGAATGCAAAAAAAAAAAAAAGATTTGTTCTTGCTGTTTTTTACATTTCAGTAACATCCCCACACACACACACATATATATATATATATATATATATATATATATATATATATATATATATATATATATGCTTTGTTATAAGCGGGTATTAATTAACCACGGCCTGTTTAATACTATATATATATATATATATATATATATATATATATATATATATATATATATATATATATATATATAATACGATTTGTTCTTGGAGTTTTTACCGATATTAATAACATCGAAACGCTGTTATTTATATATTTCCACTAACTTAGCGGGGTTTTAAAGAACAACGGTCTCTTACACACACACATATATATATATATATATATATATATATATATATATATATATATATATATATATATATATATATGGTTCATTAAATGAGCCACAATGATTCATCAGTAGCATGCATGTTGTTTTTTATCGCGTTTACATTTAAGATTTGTTCTTGGCGTTTTCAGATATTTTATGCACGTAATAATATGTATATATACATATATATATATATGTATATATATATTTGCATATTGCACATATATATACATATATATGCATATATATACAGATTAGTATATATATATACAGAGTAGTATATATATATATATATATATATATATATATATATTTATTGGTCTAGCGTTCGATTCCTAGAAGCAGTCAAGCTATGGTGATGAGAGGTACTTATCTTGAAACACGCGTGCTCGTACATTACTTTTTTAAAAATAATAAAAATAAATAAAAGACATATATCTAATATATATATATATATATACATATACATATATATATATATATATATATAAATGGAAATGTATAAAAAATGCGAAAAGTGTAAAAGCTTATGAGTAATTTTATTCGTTTTCAATTGGTGACGTGCAGGAATACAAAACAATATTATGAGAAAAAAATGTAACAACGTTTTTACAGGTACATAATTTTCGACCGATCCTTCAGTCTGTATATATATATATATATATATATATATATATATATATATATATATATATATATATATATATATATATATATATATGTATATATATAAATATATATATATATATATTTAAATATATATATATATTTATATATATATATACATATATATATATATATATATATATATATATATATATATATATGTATATATATATATATATATATATCGGTGGTGAGCGCGTATGTACACGTCCAGCGGTTAAACTAGTTCACTAATACATACATTAATTCAAAAATAGACACACTATTTTCTTATTCCAATACCAATTCGGATACGCAAGCATGTCAGATTTTTCAGATTCTCGATTCTTATTAATCGTTCGCAAACAAAAATATACATATACATAAATACACACACATGTATATCGCTATATATGTATAAATATATATGTTCCCACAGGCAATATATACATATACACATATACACACACACACACACACACACATATATATATATATATATCCACACGCATATATATATGTATGTATGTATACATATATATATATATTTACATGTATATATATATATATACATATATATATATATATATATATTCGCACGTACAAACAACTATGCCACTGAATGACAAAGACATTTTTCTTTTTTACTAATAATTCAACACTTAATGGAACAACTACATATGTATGCAATGAAGTCAACATCATGTACGGTATATTTTTCCCCCTTTATCAGAGTAATGGAAATTAAATTTCATTATCTCGCAACAGTGTAAATATGATAAAGTACGAATAAAACTAGCTCTCTCAAAAAGAGTATTTTTTTTTTTTTTAGAAAATTCATGCCTGGCAAGATATGTCGGCATTTCTAAGTAAGCTTATCGAATTCGATTAGCATTAAACTAATCCCTTAAACATTTTAGGAAGGTAAAGTCTGATATAGTATATGTCCTAATGCTACATATAAGAATATATAAAGCGTTAACAACTTATCTTTTGAAAAAAAAGGGCAGGATATTGCGGATGTAGATTTAATAGAAACATGGGAGGAAGCGTGGTATATGATACAGTCAAATGTGGTTCACAATTTTCGTTACATTTTAATATTTTGTTTAATATGTTTATTTTATCTGCTATGTCATAATCGTTATTTACTTTTCTAAGAGGAACGTTACAGCATTATATTATGTTATGTTAATATTCTGTTTTGCAAGTTTTCCAATATTGAATTTTTGTTACCGTGTGGTAATAAATCACATGCTGACCAAGAAAGTAAATCCCTTTTTTTTCGTTTCAAAACCTTGATCAGCTAACGTCTCTCTCGTTCGCATTACCTCTGTATCACTTTGTTATTTCTCATATAAACAAAAATGTGAAAATATACATATATTTCATACTAAACCAAGTATCAAAAGATATTAAGATTTTCTCGCATTTCTTTCTAACGCATACAGGACAAATAATATTATATATATATATATATATATATATATATATATATATATATATATATATATATATATAACGATAAAAAGGTTCAAATTATACGAAAAAATCAGGAGCAGCAAAGGAAAAGGTTATGGGAAGAAAGAGGCTTGTCAGTCCTGTCAGATATATCTTTTTCCAGTCAAGAAATCCCTCGACTATCTGCGAGACTCATTCCTCGCGTAGCATAGCTAGGCTGCCACTTGGAAAGTCAGGCAATAGCTACTTACATTCAGTACGCCTATCTACAAGGATCATCTTGACTTATCAAGAAATGAAATGATTTAATGAGCTTTCGCATAAGAGCCAGTCAAGGCGTAAGAACTTTCTCGCACGCATACAACCTACTACGCAGATAAACACAGAAGAAAACTTACTCAAATTATATATATGTGTGCGTGTCTCCACACACATACTCCTTATCTTTCAATGTATATATAAATATATATACAGAGAGAGAGAGAGAGAGAGAGAGAGAGAGAGAGAGAGAGAGAGAGAAAATCCCGCTGGATGTGGTAAATGAAGATAGGCACACTAATACACAGGTGTGCGTGCACAGACAAACGCACACACATATATATAATATAATGTAATTAATGTTAAAGTTATATAGAAATAGTATGGGCTTTAATTTATAAAATGCTTTTCCATATATATATATATATATATATATATATATTTATATATATATATATATATATATGGGGTGTATAAATATAAATAAAATTATGTGTGCGTTTATGTATATATATATATATATATATATATGCACATATATATGTATCTATCTATTTATCTATCAATCTATCAATCTCTCTCTCTCTCTCTGTCTATATATATATATATATATATATATATATATATATGGATAAGTGTGTATGATTATTTATGTGTCTGAAAGAATCAATTTCTGACTAGTGCACTACATCTGTTCTGAAGATTCTAAGAGACAACGTGTGGGTATTGGCGCTCCTGTGAGGTTTGCGTCTCGAAGCATGTTGGTGAATGATAATGGCTGATTTAGTGTATTACTCTTGACAAATAGGTATACATATATACATATATATGTGTGTGTGTGGGTTTGTGTGCGCGTGTGTGCGCGTGTATGTGTGTTTGTGCGTGCGTTGAAATTGCTCTAAGACGCAGAGAAGTAAAATTTGGTACACTGGAGAGCATAAAAAGACACCTTATTTCCCTGATTTCTGTGGAATATCAACAAATATTTTTTTAAGTTATACTAATTCTTCTATTTTCTTGCCCCAAAATCTATATTTTCTGTATTAAAACAATATTCTACGTTCGTATTTCTATTTATATGAAACAAAGAACATATCCATTAAAACTATGAACGAATTCAACATTATTTTGTATAAGGAATTATTATTATTTATCGCCGGT
>NC_136490.1:108831792-108904292 GCF_053919585.1 Euprymna scolopes
TTTGGCTTTGTCCGATGCTGACGAAATTACCTCAGATCCATTGAATAGAGCGCATACTTTTATTCAAAACACTGGTTCTTATATGCCAAAATGTGTGGGAACCAAGCCGCTGCTCAGCTACTTTACACTTGACAGACTGAGTATATAAAGTCTCTCGCGTTTTTATTACTCTTTTATAGTGCTTGCTGGCAGTCCTGAAAGCGGATAACGCGCTGCCCAATGAATAGATAGCACAAGGTCACAACAGATTCTTTGAAAGAACCTCATACCCTCATAACAGATTAAACTATAATTATAGAGCCCATTTTCGTAGACTGAACAAATTTTGATTTGTTTTAATTCCAGCTGCAATTTTATAAGTTCCGGCCGACTGGAAACAATGGCGATATAAACGAAGAACACACTTAAAACTTAGTATTTAAAAATGGTCACCACTCTTGTACTGCCAAGGCTTACTCTTACTAAACCTCAGTGATATATTGAAAACCGTGGGTCAATGTGATTATGCAGTTTATGTATGCACATTTTCGTTTAATCTCATAATATCGGGTGTACTAAAGTCACGGCAAGGTTTTGAACTTTAATAAAATATTTATTTTTGGTGATATCTTTCTTTAATTTTAACATAATATGACATTGGGAATTTTTTGTCAATGCTAAATTAAAACAATCCTCATTTAAAAGAAAAAGTAATGTCTTTTAAATGTTTCTCATTTTCAATTTCTCATATTTGCGATTATCCCAAAACAATAAGCATGACCGATTGCAGAATCTCTGTATTGCTATTTAACAATTATTTCGTTCCTGATGTTTCCTTGTGAGGATATCTTAATGAAAGAGTCAATGATAACAAACCTCACACCCTGCAAGAATTATATAATAACGTCAGGAACGAAATATGAGGGTTTTAATCGCAATCCAGAGATTCTGCAATTACTCATGAATAATATTTTTGGAAGAGCACAAATATTCGAAGCTGAGAATGGGCAACATTTAAGACATTATTTTTCATGAATAAATGCTGCTTTCATTTTGCATTTCTTTTTCCTCAGATGTATCAATGTCTTAATCAGAGTGTGTTAAAATTACAGAAAGATAACATAAAAACAAAGAATCTATTAAGTTACTTTTTGGACACACTATATATTTCCGCTCTATGTCCTATCGATAGCTGTTCTCCGGGTTTACACATGCGTACTTTTACTTGCGCAGAAAGTATACAATCAATTACACTTTATTAAATCACCGGCAGCACCCGTCCTGAATAAATATTTATAGAGTTATTTATTTAGTTCAGCGCAGGAAATATTGAAATATGCGTATGCATAAATATATAGAGAGAATGACGTGTGTGCGTGCGCGTGGGTGGGTTTCATAGTACGACAATTATATCATCACTAATTTACATTAAAATTAAAATAAGCTAGTTGTAAAATTGGAAAACTAGGGAAAGCATTTAGCCATAAAGACATAAAAAATTTAATGAACAAGCGGAGGGAATATCTAAAATTGCAGAGATAGATGAATAAGCATAATTATATATAAAAGGTTCGAAAAAGGAGTAAATAAAATAAAACAATCTAGAAATCAGATTTTTTTAAATTTAAATTGACGTTTGCACTTTTAGTCTAGGTTACTATTCGAGCGGATTGATTCGCATAAGTGGAGGATCCAATGTCTCCTTTAAATTTTGAGTGGGAAGGATGACTTGTCCCAATATGACGTTGATCTATTCTTTTATTAGTTAGACGTTCAGTCGCCATGATTGCCTCAGCATTTCATCAACAATGTATGTGTTCCCGATAGATTTATTGATTTCACTCTTAATTATCATATTATAAATTTCTGTAATGTCTATCTGTGGGTGTGCGTGTGTGATGCGGTTTAAGTCAGTCTAGAGGCAACCCCCAAGGCAATTCAGATACCAAAACAAAGCTTATAACCCAACGGATGTTTTAGTGGCATTTATATTCATGTTTGGTGTTTGGAAATCCAAAATAAATGCAAAGTAATGCAAAGTATGAGTGGTTGTTTGGTTGGTTGTTTTTGTTTTACGGCATATAAACCCTTTTCGGGTTATTTAATGCCGAATCCAAAGATTTTGAAGAAAAAAATTTGTTAATATAATATATTTGTTGTTTTCACGTCTGTTTCTATTCAACCCATAGTTGCGACCCTAACAGGTACTACCACTCCGGGTCAGAGTGGACCTGGGAGCAATGGTAATTAAAGGGTGGCTCAACACTCCCCAAAGCCCACAAGCTGGGGCCTCACCACTGGATATAGTTTAAGGTCATATCCAGGGCCCCCATTGACGGACTTTTACCCTCTGCAGGGGGGCAGTCGGCGTATTCTAATGCCCCACCGACAGGGCCAAAAGTACAAGTGGTGATAGGAGTTAAATTGGAGGTATTAACAAAGCGGCCCTTAGGCAAAGTGGTGGTGAGAGGCATTAAATCGGTGGTAGTACCATCAGCAGGCAACGATCCATATTGGTTGAAAAATACAAGTTTGTTTTTTATTTAAAAAAATACCTCCATTTTCTCCGTCTGATTACCAAACATAAAAAGGACTTTCTCTGGTTTTCAACAAAAAAAAATAAGTAAATTAATATTGGTTAAGAAATACAAGATTTTTTTTTTACTTTAAAAAAAAAAAAAAATTATTTTCTCCTTCTGATCAAAAAACAAAAAAAAAACAAAAGAAAGGGATTTACTCTGATTTGACCAGGGGGGTCAGTTTAGACCACCGGCCATTAAATAAAATAATACTTTTACCCATTATCTCATATATTTTTTCGTTAATATTGGTTGAAAAGATACACGATTTTTTTTGTTTACTTTTAAAAAATAAATACTTCCATATTCTCCGTCTGATTACATAAAAGTGGACTTTCTCTGATTTGTCTAGGGTGGCCAGTTTAGACAACCGGTCATTAAATAAAATAATACTTTTACCCTCGTCTCATCTTTTTTTCATTAATATTGGTTGAAAAAATACAATTTTTTTTTACTTTTTAAAACTAATTACTTTCATTTTCTCCGTCTGATTAAAAAAAATAAAAAGTGGGCTTTCTTTGATTTAACAACGGCAGTTAGTTTAGACCACCGGTCATTAAATTAATTAAAATAATACTTATATCTCATATATATATATATACCCATATATCTAAGATTTTTTTTCGTTAATATTGGTTGCAAAAATACAAAAAATTTGTTTTCTTTATAAAACTAATTGTTTTCATTTTCTCTGTCGTATTACCAAAAAATAGACTTTCTCTGATTCGACCAGGGTTGTCAGTTTAGACCATCGGTCATTAAATAAAATAATACTTTTAGCCATGTATCTCATATTTATTTCGTTCATATTGGGTGAAAATACACTATTTTTTGTTAAAGTAGTTCAAGGAGACATATGCTACAGGAGAACCGAGGAAAAAAGTAATTGCTGACTTTAGTTTCGTAAATATTGGCTGCGTAAATACACTGTACTTACTCGCTTTTCTTTTAAAATATGCAGCCATCTGGCTGCAACGAGGGTACTTGTATTTCAAAATATGTTGAATACTCGACAAAATGTATATTCAATCATTTCAGGACTCAAATATATTCATGCATTGCTTTTCCCCTCTCAGACTATATATATATATATATATATATATATATATATATATATATATATATATATATATATATATATATATACATTTTTTAAGTTTATAAAGGGAATTAGACCTGAAGTGTAGAGAGCAAAGCGTATTTTAGTGTGTCAATACTTTAAAACAATCTTACTCATAATACTTTAGATATATAATAAGCTCAATTAGTAGATTTCTCCTAGAACTCTATCAATATTTGTTATAAAGATTAATAATTATAAATTATGAATCAGTCTAAATAGACAACAAACAAAAACAATCAACTTGAGTGTGCGATCGTTTCCGAAACGATACTCATTTTATTTACAATTGGCAATAATAATTGAGAATTATTCTATTTGAATATTCATCCCCTCATTTGTCAAAAGGACGGAGTACTGAGACACAAAAATAAAACTAGCCTTTTGTAGTATGATTCATGGATTGTCCTTATTGAGATTCATTAAGGAAATTTGGTTTATGTTGATCAGTAAAAGTTGGTGTGCATGCTTCAGAGGTTTGGGCTCGATATATTTTGGACTCAGTTATTCTTAATGCTTATTGTCAATATCGTTTCCGAAATGATCGTACATTCAAGTTGATTTTGTCTGTCTTTCCTGTTGAATCTTTTTCATAATTTATAATTTTTAATCTTTATAATCAATATATATATATATATATATATATATATATATATATATATATATATATATATATATATGTAATAAATAGCACTAAGAAAGACGATCAAATCACTTGTATCAACTCCCAGCTAATATATCTAAAGATCTTGTTGGCTTTGGAAAGTAAATGCTCACGTTTTCGCAGTAGCAACAATTTCTTTTCAGTTCAACAAAACTCATAAGAAATATCAACAAATGTAGGAGAATGAGCTAGAAAAACAGGAAGAGAACATTCTTCGAGAAGAAAATTCTAACAACATATCTAGAAACACGTGGCCGTAAGAATCTCTAAAGGAAGTGACTTCGAAAATTTCCCCAATTTTTTCGTCAAAAAATGTAAAAAATTGAGTTATCTTTTTTTCTGTATTTATTATTATCCACTATTTATTTAAATGACTTTGTACTTTAATTTTATTTTCAGTGTAGAAGCACGGGATGTTTAATATGTTGAAAAGAAAGTTGTTGGAACGAAGCCATAGTTGAATACAAATTAGCGACATATATGAATCCACACACGTGCATCAATAGTCCCTTAATTCTCAGATTTTCTCTGGCTTTCCTTCTCTCTTTCAATCTCACTCTGTATCCGTCAATTTCTACCCCGCTCCCTCTCTCTATCTTTTTATCTCTCTCTCTATGTGGGTGTGTGTGTGTGAAAGAGAGTTTGTGTAAATAGAGAGAGAGAGCTAAAGAGAAATAGAGACAGAGAAAGAAAAATATATGATCGGATGCTTTTTCCCTATTCTGATACAATTACCGGCCCGATACTATCCTAAATTCCTAATTTCATCACAATTACCGATTCCGATTATGTTTTAAATTTCTAAAGATTTAAATAATGATTTTATGCTTTTTAATAATGTTAAAATGAGTGTAATATCCGCACATATATGTGTGTCTTTGAACGCGTGTGTGGTTTACGTGTGTATACATATACATTACAGTATTAAAAAATTATAATCCAACATACAACTAAATCGACATTAATTACTGTAGAGAATCGTCTTGATAAAATCATTGCATTCATATGACTCGTTATAATTTAGTTATTCACATGGCGGTATTCTTACCTATGAAATTAATCAGATGCACACACACACACACACACACACACACACACACACACATATAAATATATATATATATATATAAATATATATATATATATATATATATATATATATATATATATATATATATATATATATATATATATATATATATATATATATATATACATTTATGATTATTAAACAGTGGATTAGCCTGAAAACAGAAAAAATAAGATTATAAGAATTGCATATGAATATATGAATTTCAAGTAATAGCAATATTATGTACGATTCTGCCATCATAACCCTCCGACCGTAGGCTTGTCTAAGAATATAAAAATATCTGAAATTATATATTAAGCACTATCGAAATAAACAGTGAAATATTTTTTTTAATCTAGTTTAAAATTATTCAAGGTTTTCTACCATAATTAAAAACATCTTCAAAAGATCCTGTTTTAAGACCTTTAGATCAAAGTACTATAAACCTATTTTCGGGTCGCTCTCTTCATTATTTTTTAAGTATTACGTCATGGAGTGAACGTCAATATACTATAAATATGAAGCATTGATTAATAAAGAGACTCGGTTACGTTACTATAATTTCTAAGACCGTGACAACAGAATATTCTATTCATTCTTTTGACTGTCTGGTATATATCCGACACAGTTAGACACACTTTATCAGCCAAGAACCACATACGACAATATAAAACACATATAAGATATTAACGGATATTTACTTAAGAGTAAAAACCCTAAAAAGGATACGCTGTTGTCACATCCTAGTAACTACATCTAGCAAAATAACGCCTGGCAGTTGTGTTCCAAAATAAATAATAAGGTGTTATTTTTAGAAATGAATCATAGGCCTACATATATTAATATAATCACATAGCTAACGTTATACATCAGTATATGTATTTTATTTCTCATATTTATTTGCTAGAATTTGCCATTTTTTTCTTTTATTTATTAATTCCCTGTTTGTAGCTATGCGGTATTCTTCAATCTCCTGCCATCTTTCTCTTCGTCGTCTTTTCTCCCTTTCTTGCTTATCATTTCCCCCTTTATCCTAGTCAAAAACGCCACATCATTTGAAAGCCGAATATCCAATTTCCGGTCGACTATCCCCAATCCAAATCAAAAAAAGCAATCACAACGAAGACAAGATTAAGGTTTCTCACCGTCAGACGGGTCCTAATCAAGTAACCAACCAACCGACACATTACTAAGTTCGCGGGTCATTTTCGCCAAGTTTGTACAAATACAAACGCCAAAGTCGATGAATGCAGATCTATGAGTGGCGTTTGTGTATATATTCCTTTATGTAAATTACTTTTTGTTATGCATTGTTTTCGTTTTGGATACCAAAAATTCTCTTCGTGTTTTTTTTTTTTTTCTGTTTATTATTAGGAAATAACTCGTTTATGTTTTTCGACTGATTTTCGTCAATTACTCCCATTCTCTTTTTGTTGTTTTTTCCTCTCCTTGTATTTATTTATTTATTGTCTCTCTTTGTAGCAATAATTATTGTATTAGTTTTTTTCCTTTTTATTTTAGGAAGGAATTTCGTTTCTTTTTTTGAAAATCGTTATTGCTCCATTTATTACTTAATTTCTTTCGTTATATCTTTCAATTCTTCTGCGAAACTCCGTGTTATATTTTTGAGCTTGTTTTTTCTTTATATTGATTTCGTCATTCTACGACTTTTGTTTTTTATCTAATTACATATTTAATTTGTGCCCTCATCCATGTCTAAATATTCGTATGCATACATTCATTTTCATATACTCATCTCTATTTATGTAGTTAATCTTCTATCTAGGTTACTGACTATTTGTTGCTTAATTTGGTGTCTTTGTCTTGATGCACGAGATAATACTTTTGTAAAATGTTCATCTTTAAGGTTATGATGCAGGCATCCTCAATCCAGCGGGATGCTAATCTGTGTCTGAATATTCTAGCTACTGGAGATGTGCAGTGGAGGTGAGCTTCAAACAGAGAGCAAAAACTGAAACTTAACTTTCACAACAAGACAGCACAAACATCTGTTGCAAATGAGTTTGCTGATCCAGTATATGCTTGCACAATTAAAGCAGGCGCTGCTGATCGAGAACAGAGTAATTGAAGGCGAATAAATTAGCCATCTCCTTAGATAGACGGAGAATATCAACGTTTTTAGTTACCGTATGTATGATGTATTTGACATTTTCTATTTCATTTTCTCCCACGTGTAAATAATTCTCTATTTGCTCCATTTCTAAAAGTCTCTACATTTGCTATATATATATATATATATATATATATATATATATATATATATATATGTATATATATATGTGTGTGTGTGTGTGTTTATGTATATATGTATGTGTGTGTATGTATGTATGTATGTATGTATGTGTTTATGTGTGTATAAGGCATCTCGGCATTGTCCGCTGGAAAGATGCGCATAGATATTATATTTTTAATACAGAAACTGAGACATGTGCATGCGATTATTACGTTTTTTTTTTCTAAACAGTTCACTTGTAAGTTAAAAAGAAATATTCGACCTGAGATCGAAATCAAAATATAAGACAGTGAGTCAAGTACGATAACTATTATATCAGCTGGAGACGACAGTTACAAGATGTTTTCAAACAATATTCTTCTTAACATAAAGAAGCTGCTATGCCTTACTGCCGCGTGAAACTGTTTGCAAACAGATGCAAAATCCGATGACCCCCCCACGTATCAATTTTTCCGATTTGACCCCTAGATAGCCTTTTTTTTCTGAATAAAAACCGATTAAGTATTTTCCACATGTCTGAATATTCTGTGGATGAAAAATTCGTTGAGTATATCGGTTGAGAAATGTCCTCACACATACTATATCTATCTATCTATCTATCTATCTATATATATACACACATATATATATATATATATATATATATATATATATATATATATATATATATATATATATATACTTGTTTATTGTTATATAAACATGCTCACATCCCAAGTGGCTATTTGTAGCAGCGGGATGTGAGCATGTTTTTATAACAATAAACAATTATTATCAGCTCTTTTTATTGAGCACTATCTAACAACCTCGTTGAATTCATTAGTCCATTACTTTTGAATATAAAAAACCCGCGCATATATATATATATATATATATATATATATATATATATATATATATATATATATATATATATACAGATAGATTGATAGATATACATATATATATATGTGTGTGTGTGTGTGTTTGTGTAGTACCTGTTTTTCTACATATAAAATATCATAACACTTACATATCTACATATTATACCTAAACCCGTACAAAATGTCAACCAATTCGGCTCATTAGTTTCCAAGACCAGGTCGAACAGATAGCGCAACCAACAGACTAAAAGACTGATGAGATACATTATCCTAGCTATCTCTACTTTCTATACTTTCTCTTTCCCTTTGATTTTCTATTTTACACTGGTCTTACATTTTCTAAACATTTTTTGCCCTCGTGTTAATTTTATATTAGTTGTATTTTATACTTTATTCTATCTCACTACATGTAAATTATATTGTTTAATCTTTCCTCTTTTGTATATTTTTATTTATTTTTCTGCTCGTTCTACCCATTCATCAAGGCAACGTATCGTCATTTTTTCACGATATGCTTTATATGTATACCTATAAAAGGTATATACAGACCATCTTCTATAATATTGATCTCACCTTTCTGTTTAAATGCGTGTGTGTATGCATGTATGTATGTATGTATGTGTGTATGTATGTATGTATGTTTGTATGTCTGCTTAAAAATTTCAACAGGATTTTCCCGAGATCGCTACCGTTTTAAAGCTCGACACTGTCGGACGAGAAATATCCAAAATTGGCTAAAACTTTAATTTCATCACACTCCACTGAGCCCTTTTCTACACAGAGGGGTCGTTCTTTTTTTCGTCGATATTTTCGAAAGTCTTCCCTCTTCTGATTTACCAGCCATTAATTAACATCTTCGCCACTCCCGATTTGGTGATGCCCGAAACGGTAAAAACGTCATCATTTGTTTTACATTTTTTTCCTTTTTCGCGGTTCGTGTTCGAGCCTTCCTGCCTCCTTCCAATTTTTTTTTTGTTTTGTTTATTTTTTTATTTTTTGCTGAACACACGCCACCTAACACGCGGGCAATGCCAGCCACCCAGGCTTATTTAATGTAAATGTGTTGTTTTTTTTTTTTTAATATATACTTTCTTCATGCCATACAGATTTTTTAAATGGTTTCTGCCTGTCCTTTCAATATTTCTTTTAATCTTTCGCATCGATATATAATCATATTTATATTTATGTATTTTAAACGAACCTACTTTTACAAATGCTCATCATATTTCAGTTCTCTTTATATCTGATTATTAATTTAAATTTCATGTGTATTTTAATATCATTTAAATCAGACGTCAGGAAATATAACACCAAGGATACACCACTAGATCGCCTGACGTAAGTAATAACTTCCTACATGCTAAATATTGTATGAAAAAAAAAAAAAGAGAGAAAATATATGCATATATGTATGGTTATACATATTATTAGACCAACATAAATGAAACTGCATTGGTAGTTTCATCATTACTTCTAAAGTTGCATCAGTATGCGTCTATCCTTTACAGCTTTGCGTTGTTATGCCTTATGTAAATTTAGATTTTTACGTAAAGAAGCGTTAAACAACGCTTCAAGCAAACTACTTTAAGCTATTATTTTAATTTGTTTTAAGCATAATTTTATTATTTAATTATGTTCTTATTTTTATTCTTTTTTCTACATTACATTCGTGATTTTTTTTTTATATAAATTGCTTTCTATTTCTTTTATGCAATGTGCAAATGATTTTTTAGGTTATTATTCGGAAACAATGATGTTGAAAGTGCAGACATTTTGGCTCTTTGTAAATCAATAATCTGCTGCACATTTGTCGAGTTAACAAAAAAAAATACGGAGACATTATTACTCGCAAAATATACGAAAGCCCAGGAATCCCCAGGAAGTCGTGATATTGAGATAAACTTGGGGCCAGACTGCTCGACAGCCTTTATTCGTTATGTAATCCATTCTATATATTGATATCTATTTACAAACAAAACATTCGTCATGAACTAATGAGTTACGGTATATTGCGCCAAAATAATAATACAATATTCCATTTTTATTTTACTTGATTTTATATTTTAATGTTTTGTTTTTGTAATTCAGACAAAAAAATACGAAAGATTAATTGGACAGGAGAATACGTAAATAAAGTTCCATTATTTTAGCAATCTAACAAATAAATTAAAAATAAATATGCTGTGCAACGCAAAAATATTGGAAACATTACATTTTTCTCCATAACTTTAACTAGGTTTATAGATTTAACCCAACATTTGGTCAGTATATTCCTAATACCATTCAAAATTATATTTGGAGCAGTAATTACAAAAATCAAAGTTAGAATGTTTATAATTAAGGAATAATATGGATTAACAGGCGCAAAAGTATTGGGTACACTTGTAAAAAAATCATTTTCTGAAATAAATTTAAATGGCTTAGCGTGTGACAATAATGCAAACGAGATATCAAATACCAATCAGAAAGCTTTATATTAAAAGAATTCTATAAAATTATTTCAGTATGGGTTCACTCCTTCGCAGTCAACCAGTTAATCTATAAAAATGCCTAAAACTAAAGAGTGTTCAATAGACATTCGTCAAACAATCATATACAGGAATATACTGATCAAATTTTAGGTAAAATCTTGAACGTAATAAAAGTTATGAAGAAAAATGTAAGGGGTCCAATACTTTTGCGTGACACTGTATATATAGATTAGTCTCCTTCGTTACATCCGACCTTTTTAATAAACTGAGCCACAGCAACGCGCGGCCGGGTAAAACTAATAGTGAATAAGGACGACAACGCATTTTCCCAACTGTTAACTTTTCAGTAACATTTCTGTAATTATTGTATTATTTTTTATAATTTACATATTTTGAATAAAATAAAATTAAACCATGATATATCTTTTTTCATTTATACTGTATTGATATCACTATCGGACGCAGACCACATAAATATCTTTTACGATTTTTGATAGAATCGAACTATCTTACTAGTGTAACAGGGGCAATGTACTTGCAAGATGGATATATATATATATATATATATATATATATATACATGTATATAATGTAAAATTTATATCCATGTACGTGAGCACAAACACGTATATATATATATATATATATATATATATATATATATATGTATATATATATATATATATATATATATATATATATATATATATATATAAATATATATATTGGTATATTTAAGCGGTATTTTTTATTCAAGCAAATATTATTAAATTCAACTAAAACACTTTGCTTTATGATTCTTTTTTTTAATTTTTCAATTTTCGTATAGCCTTTTTTATACAAAAATCAAATATTTTAATAAAAGTTCCATAATTGTTGCTGTCACGAGCGCTTTCCATTCATCCACTAATCATCTTTAGGGGTTGAAGTAAAAGTGCGAAGGAGCGAAAATGAGAATTAAAAGTTAAAACTAAAGTATACAGTAAACGGCGTTAAGCGTAAGTTAAAATATATAGAGTCGATGAAAAGATCGATCCCAAATATAAGTTGACTAAAAATTTGAGTATAAGAATCAGCAAGTTGATGGACACTGTTAACAAAGCCAGTCTAATTTGAACTACGGAAGTCATTTTAGAACGTTACTGCGTTTCTCGAATGCGATATCATTTATAGTGGGTGTAAGGGTTCTAATATATTACGCTCAAGAATTTTAATTTTTTAATATTATTTTCATGTTGTATAATCTCTATGCTGTCAACGAGAACCTTTCTAAGATTGGAGTGGGGGCAGTTATGTACTCTCATCAAATGTTTATATATATCACTTGTAGTATTTAGATGCATAGTTATTCACTGGGACAATGTTTTCGTTGATTGCCCAATGTATGTATTATTTTCGAAGTTACATTCTGCCATAGAGCATTTGAATTCATACACTACCTTCAAATGTTTGTCCAAATGTTTTTAAAACCGGTGATTAGTTGTTTCTAACCACAAGGATTTGTGTTCTAAATTTATTGTATTAGATAATAAATCTAATTTTAGAGTAACTATCAATCTGCGCCAAATAACTTACCTACGATAATTTTAATTGCATTTTCGTCTATTCTTAAGTTAGGTGTTATTTTGTTTTGCTAAATATATATTAATGGAGGTTGCATTACGGTGCTGACTAAAATTAGGGTTTTCGAAGGATTGTATCATTCGTTTTATTTGTTCATTAACAATGTATTTGGTAAAAGGATTGTTAATCAGTACTTGTTAAATGTTGTTTATTTCTATGAGTAGTTTTTTCGTGGATTATATTATTTTAGTGCGATTTAATAAATTGTTTATTATGACTATTTTCCAGCTTTGTGGGCATTCACTTTTAAAGTTCAGAAGGCTGGAGTTATGCTAGTTGTTTTTCTTTTATATGCACCAATATACGCGCCCATAAGGACATCAAGAAATGAAATTATTATTATTATTATTCAACTCTACTATAAATAAAGGATTCGTGTTTTTTTAAAAGGTACTGTAATTGGTATATCATTTCATTTTGTTTAACTAAAATGGGAATATACATATATATATATATATATATATATATACACGTACATACATACATACATAATTATGAATAATTAAAACACTGGTTCTAAAAGACAAAAGTGGTTCATGCTTTCGTAATCATCGGTGCATTAAGGGAAAATTCCTACTGGTTGATAAATTAGAAACCAGTCAAAGAAACCACTTTTGACTACTTGCCAAACTGTTACCAACGGGACAATATGTATTGCAAGAAAAAGTAAAGTAATTTAATAATCTATTAACGTCATATCTGTGCGGTGACAATTAACATCGAGCAGAATCGTGAGAGTTGCACAAATGTTGATTTATATCTGATTAGTTTTATTACGAGGACAAAACAACACATTAATACTTTCAATAGGGGAGTAATAATTATAAAAAGTATTGTGCAAGACCAATAGACACTAGCCTTATTTCTTGAACAATCATCAGTGTAGAAAGTCAGAATTCGAGTCCAATCATGAAGCCGTAACACCAGAGCATAGACTACGCCCCCCCCACACACATATATATATGTATAAATATATATATATATATATATACATATATATATATATATATATATATATATATATATATATATATATATATATATATATATATATATGCGTGTGTGCGTGTATGTATTTCTTGTCTTAGCACACATGTGTTACTGGGACTTCAATCCGCGATCCCCTAAAATCAGCAGAAATTAGAACATTTCTTTAATGCGCTAGTATTGCACGGTAGTGCTGCATATATGCAGTTCTAGAAGAGCCAGTCTCCCAGGCTTTGCATTCACTCTTTGAACATAGTTACTTTCTGGCTAATCATCTGAGGTCACATTAGAGGGATATGTTAAGGCTATTTTGCAGGTCGAAGTGCCCGTCCTCAGTGGCGCTGACTTATCAACCCACGTTAAACTTGGAATAAAACTTCTTGAAATGTGAGAGTACACATATATATGTAAACAAATATACATATACATATATATGTACATAAAAAGTGTGTATATATACTAATATAAATATCGAAATATGTATAAAATACACAAATATAAATATATATACAAAGATATCATCCGAAAGGATGAAACACTAGTGTATGTAGGTTTTTAATTATTATAGTAAAAAATAATTATGACAGCCCCTTTAAGAAATTCGTTTCTTATCGTTGAGCACTTTCAGTTGAATTAAAAGTCGGTCAATTTAGCTCTCATGCGTAGATCATTGTAAAACGATTAGATCACTGTCTGTCTGGCGTAAATGAACACTTAAAATTTAGATGTTTAAAATTCAACGTTATTTCAAGCGGTTAATGGTAGCCGAATGGATTAGGTCTCCGCTAATCGAGCCAGAGATGGCTCATGATACGGGGTTCGAATCGTTCGACTGGTAGCAATCGTGACACCCTGCACTAAAGATTCCCGAAAGGATGAAACACTAGTGTCTGCAGGTATTTAATTATTATAGTAAAAAAATAATTATATACAAATATATATATATATATACAAATATATATCTTCAAATTTATATATATATATATATATATATATATATATATATAATATAAATCAAGTATCAAAAATGTAATTGTCTTATTTAGATGCTTGAAAATACCATAAGGTTGAAATAAATTATTGCATCGACAATTATGTAATTTCCGTGTTATAATTTTTATCTTATTGCTCTGTTTACCACATTGAGCTCTCATACCCGGATTTCCTCTGGATTTATTCCATTATAACACTATATATATATATATATATATATATACATACAAACAGTGATATACAAATATACACCCTCTTGCACTTTAAGTAAATGGAAATTAGTAAGATAAAAAAGGAACAGCAGTTGCCTGACACCGGTTGAAAGAATGCCATTGATTGGATAGAGAAATTACGACGTTATCTTATAAATAAAATGGATTGACAATATGAGAAAACATTTTTTTTTAATAGATGAGTTTTATTAATGCAGGATTTTTTAAAACAATTTTTTAAACAATTTTTAAGCGTAATTTTAATTAATTAGAAATGATAAAAACACGATATTGAAATTGAAAATATTAGAAAACATTTTTTTTTTATTTATAAATGATTGTTTTAGAAATAAATACACGCATGATAAAATAAAGATCTATGAGATAAATACGGAGAAAGTGACAACACTTTTTGCGCATTTCAGAGCAACCATAAAAAGAAAACTGTTTACGCAGGGTCCACGTAGCTTGTGAAGTATTTTTTTTTTATTTAGTATAAAAGATTTTTTTTTAGCAACCAAACAAAGATCTTTAGAACTGATATTGTTCTCTGATACCTATTATTAAACGCGGAAATATTTGTGTCGATTTTTAAAAAAATATTTTAGCTGGAAGCTAATTAACGTTTTTTAATTTAAAATTAAATAAAATAGTTCACTATAAATCCGCGATTGAATTCTTACTTAAATGACTTTAATTCTTTTAAAAATGCTTCTACATTAATTATGTTTTATTAAATACTTATTAAATTCTTTTATAATAATTTAAATTCCTAACTACTATATTAAGTTTTTAAAATTTAAAATTTTTAAAAATACTATTACTTATAAAATAATTAGTTATTAAATTCTTTTCCAATTCTTTTTCAACAATTTCAGTTTTAAAATTTTATAAATATTTCATAGTAATGACGTCAATATTTCTCTATCCAATCCAATTGAATTTTTCAACCGGTTTTAAACGACTGCTGGTCCTTTTTATTCTTCCTAATATCCATTTACTTAAAGTGCAAGAGGGCCCAAATATATATGAAATATGTGTATATATACAAATATATATATATATATATATATATATATATATATATATATATATATATATACAAATATATATGTATAAGGAATGAAAAAATATCAGCGGTGGTTGACGTTTTGTTATGAGAAAAATAGAAAAAAAAACGAATGAAACTATTACAAAATCAACGTTTCGTCCTAATTTCAGAGGACATCTTCAGGATAATTGAATTAAAAAATAAAAATGTAAGAAAAGAAAAACTCATAGATCGTGCGAAAAAGACAGTTCTTGCTTTTCTTACATTTTTATTTTTTAATTCAATTATCCTGAATATGTCCTCTGAAATAAGGACGAAACGTTGATTTTTTAATAATTTCATTCGTTTTTTTTTCTATTTTTCTCATAACGCAAATATATATATATATATATATATATATATATATATATATAAGTATTCGTATATATTAAGAAATATGTCGACACAAATATATATATATATATATACACATATACAAATATATATATATACAAATGTATATATATACAAATATATATATATGTATATATAAATATTTATATATATACATATTTTATATATACATATTTATATAAAAATATGTATATACAAATATAAATATCTATATACCTATATATATATATATATAATGGTGTATATGTATATATATATATATATATATGTGAGTATATATATTTGTATACACATATTTTATATAAATATGTATACTATTATAATAATATATACGAATAGATGTATATATACCAATATACATTAACAATTATATAATTCTACAAATATATATATATACATATCCATATATATAAATATATATATACATATATATACATATATATATATATATGTATATATACACACATACATATATACATATACACATTAAAATAGAATACTGCGAGCATAGAAATATGATTAAGCACTAACATGTAAATTTGAAGGATCAGTTGAATAAAATGAAAAAGTAAAGGACAAGATATTCTATTAACAAATATAAAAATTTATAACTCAAAATATTGCCGCATTAAACATCGCTTTTATAATGTAATCAATTTTATTTCAATAATAAATTTTTAATGATACAACATTTAAAGTTATTAATTCATGAAATTTTTACTAACATATCTACTGGATTTCTTTACCAGTTTTTACAGCTAGTCCTTTTCTTTTGCATGTTTAAACTGAACCATATTACTTCGCGTGGTCGCATTTTTATTGTAATGATGTTTTCAGATTTCAAACAAATTAACATTTACTTAGTTTTAACTCAGGCTTTCCCCTCCATAAACATAACGTACACATATGGAATCACAATGTACAGAACTATTCTGCTGACAATAACATCCCCCTTAATAATATTTCTTTAATTTTTTCATTCCTTCTGATTCAGTTGTCACTACTCTTTACGCGATAGCGGTGAATTGGTAGCATCGGTAGTGCTGATGCGACCTGCTTGCTATGGAATTCAGTCATAAAACACGTAACTTACCTCCTTATTTTATTTTTATTTTACGATGTTGAATACCAGTAAAATAATAATAACTTGTTTTTTACTAAACGAATATTGTATTGTTTTACCCACTATAGCTGAGAATGTGATCGATATACACCTCGGGAAACACTGGGAAATTTCTTTGTAAATATTCATTCAAATTTTTTTGCCGCTGTTTTCATGCTACATAGAGGAGTTTTGTGGCATATGTGTTCGCCACTACAAAGTTGGTAGTCGAATAAAAGAATAATATAAAAAAAAATATAGAGTACGATGTGCCTGGAGCTAATATATATTGTTTACATTTAACTTCCGGTTGCGAATAAAATTTAACGATTAAATACTCGTGTTTAGCTTGATAAGAGGTAGGATAACCAATTAACAGAGTTGAAGCTATAACAGAAACTACTACAGATAATGTGTTCCTATTTTCTTTTTCAAACATTTATGGAGATGTGGCAGGGCGTTACAATTTCGTATTCACACTTGTCAATAGGAAAGCTGTATTTAAAGTGGGGGTCACATTGCTGCAGAATATTGCCATTTATTTCTCACTGATTTAATTTAGTTGAGGGCTGGCTAATAAACATTGGTAAGGGAGCTGGGGCAAAAGAAGCGATTACGTGTAAAATGTGAGAAGATTTTTTTTTAATTCCTATGGGTGTTATATTCAAATGACAGAACATACTTGCATTTGTCGAAATAAAATCATAATAACAAACGCATATATTTAAATAGTGAAAGCGGTTTAAAACCACGTAAAACTAAAAATAATAATAATAATAATAATAATAATAATAATATAATATTTTTTATTATTATTATTATATTTATTATCATTATTATTATTATTTCTTCCTCTTATTATTATTATAATTATTATTATTATTATTACATGTAGTATTTTAGAGACAAAGACTCTTCTCTTTATATGTAACGCAATTGGCTTTCTGAAATATTCTCTACCTTTACATAACAATTAAATAAATATAGCATAGATAAATATTGTACTGAACTTTAAAATCCTATCTAAAAATAGAACAGTTCGTAAACTGTAGAAGTATTAACAGATCAAAGCACGAAAATGTAATCGCCATTAAAACGAAGAATCGGCATTATAAAGTACAGGCCTCTAATTATTAAGCAAGAACAAACGCACATTAGATGATTAAAAATATACTTCTTCCTACCAAAATCATACTATAAAATAAATATATCCACCCATCCAGAGATCACACACAAAACCAAATTTCACAAGAAACCGGCGAAGAAGTGAAAAATCTAATCGAATAAATATACGTCTAAAACATATAAATACGCGTAAAAACCTGTCTGATTTGGAAGCGAGAATTTTGATATATGATAGTTTCTTATTACGTTTATTATTTTAAAATTTTTATTTATTTATTTATTTATTTTGCTTAAGTAAAATCAAGAGAGTTATGTAAACTGTTCGGAATTATTTAAAATTTTCAGCACATAATGAATTTATTTGGAATAAGTGATGCTTGATTCTTGAAAATATTACCAGACTTCTTTTTTTGTATTTTATGTAAATCTAAATGATAACAGAATAAATATTAATCATGTGCTTACTTATTTAATTATTTTCAATATGAAATAATCCGACACATTTTAAAACACTGAGTTAGCATCGTGCTGCCTAAGGTAGTTGTTGTTGATTTAAAATAGAGCTTATAATCGTTTTTAAACGGAAGTAAGCTTTATTTATTTAGAAGAAGTTATGTTAGTAAATACATAAAATATAAAATAAAACATAGTCAATACCTCAGTTGAAATAAATAAATTTCATATAATATTCGGAAAGCCATTTCAAATTATATTATTATAAGTACATAACATAGAGCTACTTATTAAAATTGATTTTCAGTAATGTAATATGTAAATTAGGCGAATTCAAATATGTAGATAACCTTTGAATAAATATTATATATATATATATATATATATTACTATATATATAAATACTATATATATATATATATATAGTATACACATACACATATTCATACATATAAACACTATATATATAAATGATATATATACATATATATATGTATATATATACATACATATATGTATATATATACATAAATAAGAATGAAATAAACTATCTAAAACTTCGTTTCAAGAAATAAAATTGTTTTGTGAAACAGTGTACCTTTACCTATTTAATCATACAACTGCAAAATAAAGAAACAGCCTCACATCAATACGGCATTATTGTGTTATGAATATATATATATATATATATATATATATATATATATATATATATATATATATATATATTTATATATATATATATATATATATATATATATATTCATGCTTGAGTATCGTACACTTCTATCACTTCCCTTTTCCGTTTCTGTCTTTTTCTTACAACTCATATCCCAAGTTCTCGTAGTCCTCCAAGATGCCGTGTACTGCAGGGAAATCCACCCAATAAGCCGCCTCCTCATCGTCTGGCGGACATAAAACCATCTCCTCTCATATGTTTGCCAAATATTCATTTCACGGTCCCATCGTTCAGTGATGTATTAGTTTTCAAACGCATGGTCAAACAAAAAAAGAAAGGAAAATACCGACATAGTAGCTAACGTAACGTTAGAATTAATAATAATAATAATAATAATAATAATAATAATAATAATAATAATAATAACAATAATAATAATAATAATAATAATAATAATAATAATAATAATAATAATAATTAGAAGAAACACAACCACAATAATAAGATTAAATCGAAAAGGGAGATAGTTGATGATGAAGATATAGACGAAGAAGAAAGAGAATATGAATAGCAGAATATAAAAGGAGGTTTCAATAATCAAGGATGCAGACTAACATCGGACCCTATAACGAAAAAAAAAAAGAGAAAGGACTGAAATCTCGAGGAATTTTATAGTAACTGATACTGCCCAGCAAATATATATATATATATATATTTATATATATATATATATATATATATATATATATATATATATATATATATAAAGAGTTTCACCAAAGTACAGCGTGATATCTAATAAATATAATTTCAATTAAAAGTGAATGATAGAGATCAGCTGAAACTTTTTCCCCAAAGTAAAAAAACACACACAATTTTTACAAATGAAGTTCACTAATAATATTAAAGCAGGAGCAATAGTTTCTAATGCTTGTCAGCAATGTTAAGACTTGTAATCATTAGGTTCTAGGATTGATAAACAATTTTAAATCATAATACAAATACAGTTTAGAAGGATGTACAACCGATTGAACCATAACTTGTTATGTCGATTCTCTTTTTAACCTTCTGTCCATTGTAGTATGAAGTATTCACAGTTTTGTTAATTTGATCAAGGAGTCTCTGGTTGCCAATGGGCTTATCTTGAACAATAACATAGCCCAGTCATAAGAAGAATGCTCCCGTATGCTTACGTATGATAGCCAAAAGTCATATCGTGACCTCACTTCTCTATCTTCTAGTACACGCACACAGACACACATGCACACGCATATATATATATATATATATATATATATATATATATATATATATATATACGCGATTATACATGAGTACGGCATAATGACGTTGACATCGGTTCTCGTCAGATCATCGAAGTTAAAGAACTTTGAATCTGGCAAGTTCCTGGTGGGTGACCATTTGGGAATTATTGACGCTATATGTGCTTTTTACTTACCTCAGCAGTGTTTTCAATCGTCATTTACTTACAATTGCCACTGGTATTACACAATGTCGACTCTGGATATGTGTAGCGTCAGATTGCGCAAATGTTTTCACGAAAATTATACGAACATTCACTCTTACAGTGGGTATCCATGGTCTGTCACGACTGAAGGAATACACCACCTATGCGAGAAAAATGATGAACGATCAAACACTATGTATCTGCTCAGATTTAGACTGTTTAAGTTGAAATTGCGTAAAAAGAATAGAATTTACAATCTTAACGAGCAAAGTCACGCACATAGTAATAGTTTAAACCATGCACATAGACTGAGCTATCCTGATCAATGTGACCGTGCCCATGATGATATTTGACATTGATATCTTAATATAGGTGAATGTGGGCATTTAGAGTGTTGGCTTAATTTTTGTGCTTTTGTAAAATATGAACATAAGAATGCTCGTTTTTTATCATTAGCAATAACGAGAATAACATAATTTAGTCAATTAAAAAGTTGCATTAATTTTTATGTCAGTTAGAAAAAAACGGAGTAAAAGGTACCTGGAAATAATCATTACATATCTAATATGAAGTGTGTTTTCTTTCAGCGAGGGCCACATTCCATATATGGAACTAAATTTCACCCTTTTCTATAGATTATGGATTTCCGAAGTTGTTTTCTGTGACTTACTTTAATAGCCGGCATCTCTAGCCTTTGTATGTATTTCCACATTTACATGGAATATAATAAGTACTGTGCTTGGTAATGATGTTTTCTTTAGTAAACTTGACACAAATGAGATGGTTTTTCTTGAGTTGAATTGCTCCTAAATACTGCTCTGATATCATATAGATTACATATCCTGTTATTTTTTTTCAGACAAGCTTGTCACATATGGTAAGCAGACTGCTGTGAGCTTTCGGGTAGGGTCTTTTGAAGTTGGATCGAGAGTTCTATGATCTAATGTCATGCACGCTGGGTAGATATTTCATCAAGGGAAGTGGGAATATTTGTAACTAAGCAACATGTTAACACACAAGCCCTAGTTAACCACTCAATGGTTCATAATACATTTTTCTCAAAGTTAGGGCAAGCATCTACGTTATATGTTGTACACTTTTGAGATACATATTGCAGTATTACTATATATTTTTCATTGATATATTCGAAAAATTTCAGAAGATTGAATATAATATCTTCTTCGCATGACTCTCTTATAATGTCCATATGTCCTGAATACACTTTATTAATCACATTATTATTTAAAAGTATTGCTAAATGAATATACACTCACTCTCACACACATATTTATATTATAGCTATCTTTATTCATATAAACATTATACGCGAAACCTGTGCATACATGTTTCAGCTTCGATCTCTTTTAAGATCTAATATCATCAGACCAAACGTTATCGCGTAAAAGTTCGTTTAAAACTTCATCGATAAGTATGGCCTTAAGAATATGCATGACGAAAAAAGATCACAACAGAAACATACATGCACATGTTTCGCGAAAATCTTTCTACAGATATAGAAATTTATTTCATAAAATAACTCTCCTTTTTATTGACCACTATTTTATAAACTTAAGATTCAGAGAAGCTGTTAGGTTCACAAGACAGTTCTTGCGGGTTTCACATTTAAATTATGATACAGATATCTCAGCTCCAACAACGATGTATTGATCGGAATAAGTGCCATCAAAGTCAACAGCTTTTTTCCATCGCAAAACAAGTGCATTATGCCAATAATGCAACAATCATGCTTTCTGATTGCGATGAAGTCTCTAAAGACGGTTTTTATATAGGTTAGTTTTTTTTTAAGAATTTCTTAAGCAGAAAGTTTTCGAGATGATTAAAAAATTGTTGTGGATTGGTGAGAAGTCTGGAGAGTATGGCGGATGAGGCACGGTTTCGTAGACTAATTCGTACAAATTCTGCAGGGTCGGTTTAACAACCTGAAAACAACTCCGCATTTCTGTTGATTAATGCGGAGTGCTGTTGTCTAAGTTTCTGATGCATTTAATCCATGTGTTGGCATTACTTCTCAGTCAAAATGATTTCGCCTGCATTTAAAAATTGTCATAGTTGAGACCGGTCGCAGAATACCAGTTAGCATGACCTTTTTAACTCCAACTCTAACTTCGGTAAATACCGAGAACTTCGTCGGCGTTTAACAACGAGGTGAGCTTCGTTATTTGTATTAGTTACCCAATTTTTCAGCGCAGGCCACAACTCGGTTGAGAAACAAAGCAAGTAAAAGAAGAAAACTACACTTCTTTATCAGAGCGTTTTTTTTTTTTTGTTTTGATTTTGCTTGTCGTTCCATTCGTGAGATATCCATTCATAAACACCATTGTTCTGTGCGTTGAAATTAAAAGAATTAAGCAGTGCGAAATAGATTCTTTCGAATGACCTATATAGTAAAGGTATTATAAAGAAAACATATTTTAAAATACATAATTCGAAATCAAAATGTAAAAGTCCTCCTTGTCAACCTAATAAATCTAGAAACACATTACACTACAATCATGCATATGTTACAAATAATATTTTTGGCATTTATTCACATATATTTATATCTTTAATCTTAGGTAAACAAATTTCATTATTAGAACATTAACGAAGCTACTACTTTGTTCCAATGATTAGATTTATTGGATACCTGAAACTCCCGTTTTAAAGCATGTAACAATAAAATCAAAATTTCGGTTACTCGATAAATGGAATACTTTAGCTGAATCCATAGTTTGTTAAATGTAAATGATTTGCTTTAAATGAAAATAAAATATAGTGTGCTCTCTTTAATAAATACAATCAAAATTTCGTTAAATTCATTAATATTATTTAATTGTTGATACCTTTAAGCTGGTAATAATAATATATATATATATATATATATATATATATATATATATATATGTGTGTGTGTGTGTGGGTAGGTGTGTGTGTGTGTGTGTGTTTGTCGGTGTCTGTGAGTTTCTATGCGGGTATGGGTTTCTGTAAATTTGTGACTTATCATTATTTTCTGGATATATATATATATATATATATATATATATATATATATATATATATATATATATATTTGTACTTAAGGTATACATTAAAATATTATTTTGGATATGCTAATTGTATACTCGAAAACAATTAACTATTAGAATTCACTGGTAAAATAAGCTAATGTTTCAAGATATACGTGAAAGTTGGTATTGGTACACATGTATTCTTTGATTTAGCTTGCTCGTAACAGCCGTATACCAATAACTACTCTCTTGTTATTGAATATTAAGCCTAAAAGATATCTTCATATTTCATAATTATATAGACTTTTCTACTCTTGTGCATTATAGTATATATATATATATATATATATATATATATGTCAGTCGTTTTTTTCTTTCTACATGAATATTTTACAGTACTTCTGGTGGAATAAACTGATATTGTTGCAGCTACGTTTTACTTTTTCGGGATCAAGGTCAACTTATAATATATTCAATATCTATCTGATCCGTTTAATTTAACATGCCTCCTTTTTAATATATCTATATATATATATATATATATATATATATATATATACATATATGTATATATATATATTTGCATATATACATGTATATATATATTTGCATGTATATATATATATATATATATATATATATATATATATATATATATATATATATATATATATATATATATATAAGTATTTACAAAGGAATATTTTATTTTAAGCTGTTTGTATTATAACGGCAATAGATGTCCAAGTCGTTTAGTTTCCGCATTCTAATTCGTTTTAATTTCCGTTTTTTTTTTTTAGAAATGCCGCGGTTTGTATTATCTCCTTTAACGTTTTGTTGCCAATTTCTCTTATATTTCAATATACGATTCTCAGGGGGAATTATTTTTATGAGTGTTGTGTCCGGATACTTAAAAGCTATTAAATGCATTATGTGCACACAAGGTTAAATTGAAATAATGTTAACCTATTTTTTTATACATCTGTTCCCTCACGTTCAGGCATATAGTGCTGAGCTGGTAGGAACACGTCCTATTCTACGCCATATTTATAGTGAATCTTCTACGCTTGGACTTGCACAGCAAAATATTTTTTTACATGTGAACGTATTCGTTTTGATACAATCGGAGAATCAGGGATAATGAGATCAATTCAAAAAGCAACCAGTTTTAGAACATAACCTATGTGGTCACTTTTACATAAGACACATACTGCTATTCTAGTTGATCGAGGATAATTACGCAGATGGGGTGGCACTCAGTACATTAATCGGAGTACATTATATCGGAGTATTGTAAATCATCTCAATCTGTGAACTGAAATTAGATAAGACCGGTTACCTCTTAGTATAATACACATGACATACCCCAAAACAGACGAAAAAGGAACTACCAGGAACACCTAAAAATCTCTCATAATTTCAGAATGGTTACAAAGATGAAGAGGATCGATATATCAAGGAGCGAGAGTAACACCGGAAACACCAAACATAAACGTACTGTGGTTTTCTTAGTTTTATATCGGTTGCAGAGAAAAGCACCGGTAGTTCTATGGAGATTACAGTATAACATGATATAACTTCCAACCCAAAATTAAAGTATTAGTAACTTCACAAATTCCTTCAAATAATACACCCCGCCTTCCTCTTTACCGGCTCATATATTCGAATCTAAAACAAGGATACACAAATTTTACATAAAGAAGAAGAAAAGGAAAAATCTCATTTTTCATCAATTCGCTATTTCAAATATTAATGCCTTTAAGCATAAGGAGAAGTGCTTTCCGACTCCCTGGAAGACCTCATCAGTTTGCCCTATATTTAAGAATTCAGAGGATAAGTCCTCTCCCTCTCAGTGCAGACCAATAAGTCTCCTGTGTGTTATGAGTAAGTTGCTGGAATCCATATTAAATAGAGAAATAGTCAACCACCTCAGTAGGAAAAAAATTCTTAGTGACACACAATATGGTTTCCGCTCTGCAAGATCTACCGCAGATGTGCTGACGGTTATATCCCACAGGATTAGTGAATCTCTTGACAAAGGCTTCCTTTCTAGGGCAATTGCTCTTGACATATCAAAGGCCTTCGACAAGGTATGGCATAACGGTCTACTTCACAAGATTTCCAGCTACGGTATAACTGGAAATGTTTTCTCAGTCATTAAATCATTTCTCTCCGATAGGCCCATAAGAGTACTGGTAGATGGATAAAAATCGGAGGCCTGCAATATAAATGCTGGAGTCCCTCAGGGGTCAATCCTGGGCCCAACTCTCTTCCTGATCTACATCAATGACCTCCCTAAAGACATACTTAAATCAGTCGTTGACATCTATGCTGATGACACGACCATCTACGGCAACACATCAAATACTGTAAATGACAAAGTTCTCTCTGATTCTCTCCCCTCTGATCTCGAGCGCGTGGTTCAGTGGGGAAGATGTGGCTGGTTACCTTTAATGCATCCAAAACCAAACTCCTATCCTTACATCATCAACGCTCTGATCCCCATCTGGCATCAATTGTGATGGATGGCTCTCGTCTGGGTGAGGCCCCGTGTTTTGACAAGCTTCTGGGTTTGACCTTTACTCCTGATCTGAAATGGAACACGTACATCAAGTCTGTTGTCAAGGTCGCTGGAAAGATGGTGGGATCTTTCTACTGCTCCAGAAGATATCTCACTACTGATGCAATTCTCTATCTATATAAAAGCCAAGTACGTCCAAGGATGGAATAATGTTGTCATATCTGGACAGGAGCTGCTAAAAACAGCCTATCCTGCCTTGACAGAGTACAAAATAGACTTCGTGGCTTAGTTGGGGATGTCCCTTATTCTACCCTGCAACCTCTCTCCCACAGAAGACACGTTGCGAGCCTATCCTTGTTTTATCGTTATTTCCATGGCAGGTGCTCGTCTGAACTCCAATCTCTGATCCCCCCTCGCCAATCTTTCACGAAAAAAAACCCGTCTAGCTGAATCCACTGTGAAAAATGTCCCCCACTCTATATCTGTGCCTTAATTAAAACGCGGATTCCATGAACAAAGCTTCTTTCTTAGAACTGCACGCCTGTGGAACTCTGTTCCGTCTGCCTGCTTCCCACCGGACTGCAACTTGGATGTCTTCAAGTCCAACGTAAACAAATTCCTAATGAACCGCCCCTTTATGTAAACACTTCATGAAATCTCCACACTAACGTACTGTACTTGCAATAACCCTTATCCCTGAATGGCTTCCGGGCCATGATAAGTGGTGATCACTGTGTAAAAAAAAACTCATACGAATATACCATATATATAGCTGTATGAAAATAACGCTATTTATGTATATATATATATATATATATATATATATATATATATATATATATATATATATATATATATATATATATATTCCTATATTCATATGTCTCTCTCGTTCCCTCTCTCTCCCTCTTTCTCTCTCTCTAAATATATATATATATATATACATGCATATACATTTATCTTTCTTTATCTGTCTTATATGCATATAGATAGATATGTAGTTAGATATGCATATAGATAGATATATATGTATATATAACACATGGTTGATGAAATATGGCTTAACTTTTGTTTTACATTTTTCTAGATTATAAATGAATATAACTGAATAGAATTTAGAAAGATATTTAATTCAAAATCTAAACTTTGAGAATTTTTTTTTGTTTAGTTTTTTTCTAACATTTGTATATTTTGTCATCTTCAAATAAACAGCAAAAACTTATTACTACCAATAAATAAAGCAAGTGTTTTTTTTTTTTTTTATATCAGAGCTGACTATGTAATCCCTTTCAATTTTTCTGAAACTAAGTAGGAGTCTTCTCTGGCCCTAACACAGCCATTGTGTTTCTGGAAACTTTACATTTCAGCGCTTCTTTGTACTTGATTGATACCGCTAATTTTTATTTGGTACAACTACCATTAATATTCACAAATATGTATTTTTTTTTGTCATCACTTTCTCGATAATTCTTCTTTGAAAATAATTGTTTAAATCGAATATATTACACATAGTTTCCGATATTTGGGAAATGTAAATTCCTATACTGTTTATAAGTTAAGAGATTACAAACTTAGGAAACCTATCCACCTGCGCTTAGCTCCTCTTTATATATGCTATTGTAAGTCATCTAAAATTACTACAACATCAGCATTGGTCAATCAGTTAATAATTCTCATTCAAACCTTACAAATCTTCAAAAAGTGTGAAGGAGTATTTTAAGTTGACATTAAGCTCCAGCAACAGGGTAAATATAACTTCCATATTACTTGATTAGTAAGTTAATGGTAAAACGTTGCGCTGAATAATAAAAATTATGCCTGAAGATACATTACCTGAAAGTACTTCGTTGAAACCCTCCTACGTAATATTCACAAGGAACATGAGTTTGAAAAGATACATTGAGAGCATTGCCAAATCAACTGCGGGAAGGTGGACTCTCTCTACCGTGCTAGAAAGTTTCTTACGCCTGAAAATATCGTGTACCACTAGAAGGCCTCCATCCATGGAGAATTTTTGCCACACTTCGGCTCGTGCATCTGCTTCTAGTCTCTCGCCCCTAGACGGGTTTCGCCAATCTGATAGGGCCAGAACTGTCATCAAAGTTTCAACGTCTATACTACGACGAAATGTTGCATCCCTCTTTCTGTCCTACAAGTATTTTAATAGTGGATTCTCTGACGAACTTACAAGCCCCTGCACCCGTTCGACATGAACACCCACGGCAAACCCGACACTCAGCACAATTTAACCCCTACAAAGTAGACATATCTAGATATAAGACGGTCTTCTACTCTAAGAGTTTTTTTTTTAACAGAACTGCTGGAAGCTGGAACTCCATTCCGGGTTCCTGTTTTCTTAACTGTACTGCTAAAGTTCAAGTGTAATGTGAACAGACATTATGCTGCTCGACTACCCACAAAGCATCCCTGCAACGTATCTCAACGAAAGGAACCCTCTACATCATGATGGCACTCTGCCTTGTTTGGGGTAAAAAAAAGGAATAAAAATATAATAGAAAAAATGAATTTTTCTTAATTTATTAAAAAAAAATCAAAGTTTTGGGTAGAAAAAAGTACAAATTTAGGTGCCAATGCGTGCCGCTCTCCATCATAGAATAGATTGAAAAATTCAATTCTTTTTTAGTGTATGAAGCCACTATATTATTATGTTCTCTTATTTGTTATTTCTGAATAATAAAATACAAGTAATATGACCTAAAAGTGTATGGTCTCAAATTCAATGATAACAATCCAGTAAACGAATATATGGCCATACAATTAAATAAAATGCTAAAGAAATGTTAATATGTAAACTGCATCATTGCATACACGATTACATCACTTATATCACTTAGAAAATAGTAAATAATCGGTAGGTTGGATTCAGTAGCGAGAACTTTCTTATGAACATTGGGAGGAATTAGCATAATGTCTAACGATAAAATCTAATGTTTCCAATTACTTTCACATAAATGTAGATTGGCTTAAATAGATGTGCAACACAAGGAATCGTTTAAACATGGAAACTCCTGAAAAATATTTGCAGTCAAATCGTAAAAATAGTGCATTTTATTAAAAAAAAACTCCCAAACATAACAACTGCTTTTATTCTCCCGAGAAATCTATACTCTTTATTTGTTAGCCATCCAATCTATGAAATTGCTTATAATAATCTGCATATAAAAGAACAAAATGGGAATGGCTCAATCAATTATATATATATATATATATATATATATATATATATATATATATATATATATATATATATATATATATATATATATATATATAGTTTTGTGGTTGTTGTTTTTCAAACGATGAATACGGTTAATATTGGTTTCGCCTCGGAGCTCGTTTTTTTTATTTATTTAGAAAGTCGCCAATAATTTGTTTGGAAGTATATATAACATTTTTTTTTTCATTTATTATTTTTAAAACCGTAATCTATATACACGCGAAACAGTCGAGCTACGCTGATGAGAGTTAGTTCACTCGAATCATGCGTGTACGTAGTTTACTGTTTTAAAAGTAATACATAATTAAAAATATCATATATATATATATATATATATATATATATATATATATATATATATATATATATATATATATATATATATATATATATATATATATATGCATATATCAGTAGATTACATTCTGAAATAGAATATATTTATTTTTTTTCGTTCATATTGTTTTATTTTTTATTTCATGGGTTTCGTATAATGACGCATAAAACACACAGACCACATCAGCGGCATTTAATATGTTCATCGGAATAGCTAAAGTTCCAGGGAGGTTCTTTAGGTTTAAAGAAAACAAAATATAGCGAACGTGAACGGAAATTTTTACGAGTCGAATAATTTATAAAAACCTGTAACGTGTCATGTTTGTATTAGTGTTTGTGCATGTTTCTATGTCTCAAGATTCATACGAGTATATATATATATATATATATATATATATATATATATATAGAGAGAGAGAGAGAGAGAGAGAGAGAGCGAGAGAGAGAGAGAGAGAGATTTTATAGAAGGTAAAAAATCATCTGCACTGTCAGTTTTATATCTTATATAGAGGCACCATTTAAGAATCTAAACATATTGGATCCTATTCAGCATTTGATTATATCCATCATGGGTTGTAATTGTCGGGAACAATTTCCATTTTGCTAGCTTTTGGTATCCACGTTGTTCCGGCACATCTACTTTATTGGTACAAAATTTCAGGTTTGGAATTAACCTTTCATTTAATGTCGTGAATTTCCTGAACAAGTATGTGTGCATTTCATCGTTGCCTGGTGCTCCGACGTTTGCTATTTTTGGGGGCTTGTTGTTAAAGTTTCACTGGCGGTTTCATTTTATGACTCTTTTTCGCTTAGCTTTAGCTCACCTTCCATTTTTCAAGCTATTCGACATCTTCTCCCATATCTGCCAATTGTAGAGATGTGTTTCTCTCCTGAGCTAGTGTTATGTGTTTGTTCTTTCTCGTTTATATTTTTATAAGAATTGTATTTCTTTTTTTTTAAGATTTTGCTTTGCTTATACTGTTGTTATTTGTATACGTATCGTTTGAATGATCCTTTTTTGCTGCTATAAACTGTTTTTATTATTTATGTTCTATTATTAAGCCTATATCCTTGTTATTTTTTGTTACATTTCCGTTATTTGTCGTTCTTTTTCTATTCGTATATCGCTTAGTCATTTTAAAAAGTTCGCTGATCTAGATGTCTCGTCTAAGTTCTAATTCAAATTTCACTATATTCTTTTTCCGTCTTTTTTTTTTACTATATGCTTCATAGTTACCCTCTTGGCATTTGCATTTATTATATTGTTAAAGTCTTGGTTTAGTTAATGAGAAGATGTTACTTTGCTTTTGTTTTTTACATTTAACTTTTTCCACTCTTTTATCTTTCGGGATGGAAGTATTGTCATTTCTAGACTCATAAATCTTCTGTTGCTTAACTATTATTTTCATTCTTGTTTTTTCTGTTGTTTCGTGGTTCTCGGTCGCCACATTTACATTATTAGTAGTAGTACTAGTAGTAGTAGTAGTAGTAGTAACACTAGTAGTACTAGTAGTAGTAGTAGTAGTAGTAGTAGTAGTATAGAGAAAATTACAGTGTCCGACATCAGTCCTCTTTCATTATGTTTACCTTCTTTCCACAAAGGGAAAATGTGACAGAAATCAGAACTTGAAAAGTAATGCCTCAAATTGCCCTCTGGCCAGCAAGATATACATAGGAAGACCTATCGGTATTCACCGCTTAGTCCGATTTAGGCGCTTAGTAATAAACTAGCTCCCTTTTAATAGGGGAGAAAGCAAAGCTAAGGAAAGTCGATCTTTTCGACCGCACAGGTCAAGAATTCATTTAACTGAGAATAAATCATTGTATTTCTATCCATTGATTTTTTTACATTTTCACCCCAAACAAGGCAAATTGCCACTTTGGTGTAGGGAGCTACTATCAGGGGCAGCAACTACTGGGGCACTATGTCGGGATTTGGGCAGCAAGACGTCAGTTCACGTTGTACTTGAACTTCTGCAGGTCAGTACAGTAAGGGAAACAGGAACATGGAATGGAATTCAGGGGTCTAGCGATTCTGGGGAAGAAACTACTGGAGTAGAAAGATCTTTTACATCAAGGGATCTCTACTATGTGGGGGGATTTAGCTGCCTGTCGGGTTTGTCGAGGGTGTCTACGTCGTGGAGGCACAAGTGTCTGCAGTTCGTCAGAGCATTCACCATTAAAACACTTGTAGAACAGGCAGAGGGATGCAGCGTTTCGTCGATGGGGCAGAGGCTGAAGCTTAGAGGCCAGTTCAGGGCCTATCAGATTGGTGACTTTTTTGTGAACCTTGTCTAGGAGCGAGAGACTAGCAGCAGATGCACCAGCCAGGATGTGACAACAATACTCCATACATGGGCGAATGGTGGCCTTATAGAGGTACAGGATACTTTCAGGTGTCCGTAGTTTTCTAGCACGGTAGAGAGAGCCTACCTTTTTCGCAGCGACCCTGTCAATGTTTTCAATATAATTGTTCCAACTCATGTTTCCTGTGAACGTTAGACCAAGCAGTTTGAAAAATGTACTCTCAGACAGAGAGTCCCTGGCCATTGCTATTGGTGGCAGAGAAGGTCTCTTGTAATTATTGAAGGAAACCAGTTTAGTCTTGGCAGCATTGAATGTGACCATCAATTTTTGTCCCCATTCCACTACAGATTGGAGGTCATCCTCTAGTGTTTTTTCCATTTGTTTAGATATGTGTTCATTTGTTTTCCTGTCATGCCTGTTATAGAGTATAGTGTCATCAGCATATATACCCATCTCAGAGGCAGTTTTGTCGGGGAGATCATTAATAAATATAATGCCATAGACACGTGGTGACGTTTAAAATTGCCGATTCGCACTATTGTCCACAAACATGAATAACTGCAAAAAACAATTGTCTCAGCATCGTTGGTTGCACAATTCATTCTTTGTTCCTTTTGTTCCTTTCTTTCTATCGTTGCTATACCAAGTCTGTGTACCTGTTCTGCATGTCTCTATTCTCAACATGACAAATCTCAAGAAACACAACAAAATTAAACTCAGAACTCCGACTTCCACCGTAGCCGCCCATAACCATGTCTTTTCTAAAATCAGGGATCTATGTTTTAACCTTGCAGAAGTTGAAATTCAAGTACAAGACAATTAATCTGGTATATTTTCCCTGTGATAAACTAGCATTGGACTGACTGTTTCCCTAAATGGATTCGCAATTAAAGCTTGCTCAAGCCTGACATAAAAATCTGACCCCAAAAGCTTCATGAGTTTGGAATGTGTGCCTAGTTTAGATATTTCTCATGTGGTAATTTCAACTGAAATGGATAGCCTAAATTTCACTATATGTGCTTCAGGGTAGCACTTGCTTAAAACACAGCGATTATCTTCCATTTATCGCCGAATAACAGTGGAGTTACTCTCATGACTATCTCTGGAAGATTGATGAAATTCTCTCTACCCATAACCCGGTTAACGTTCAGGTCTGTGAAAACTTCAATATTCAAAACACGGAATGACTAGTCCAGTCATATATTATGTATGATAAAGTTAGGTACTTTCATAATTATCAATTGACTATGGCATAAGAACAATTCTTTATGGACCAACCCGCATGTCCGACTGTAACAGACAATACGCAAGCCTCATTAGCCTTTATCTTACACCTTGCCATGAAATGTGTTCATCCAATGCTCTGTGTCCAATGGGATTTTAACATCACTCAGTTGTCTCGGTTAAGCAAAACTACAATGTAGTAAACCCGGAGATGTACCTCTCTATCGTACTACATGTCGACACTCTATGGCCGATTGGGATAACTTCTGAATATGTATAAAACATATACCTCTGCAATCTATGTTAAAATAGGTATCCTCTTACTGAGTTATTTGTTGTCGCTATTTCATACCCTTCAAGAAATTCCAACCAAGCCCAATAGCATGCCGAGGTGCCTCCCAGAATGTTCCTCGGCCATGGCATCAAAAAGGTAGTATTTCCATTACTTTTAACGTAATACATATTATAGAAATGACACAATCTTTAGTGCGACCAGCAACCACTGTAAAAGATTAATAAAGTCTGGAATAGTTTCATCCGCTCAGCAGTCAAGTTTTAAGTAGCACTCAGCTACTTAAAACTTGACTACTGAGCGGACGAAACTCTTGCGGACATTATTACACTTTTACAGCTGTTACCAGCTTTACCAACTAACAAACAGGGTTCAGAATATAATCGTGTCCTCTATCTTTACCATCATCAATGGACTTGATGTAATTTAGTCAGCAGCTGCCAACGCAAAACTAATTGCCAAGAACTTTGCAGCAAAGTCTACCCTTTGCGATCAGTGTCACATATACCCCCTATTTCCTCTCGTGGCTTAAAAACACTATGCAACATACAAATATCTATACGTATTTTCGTCAAACTTATCGAAAACCTGGATCCAGTAAAATAACTTTCTCCGATAGCATTAAAGTCAAACAGCTTCAAACATCACTATCTCAATCTTACAAAGCTATTTAATTGTTGCCTTAAGGATAAATGGTTCCCAGCTCTTTAGAAAACTTCATTAAGCAACCCCGTATTTGAAACTTCCGGAGATCGCTAATCTCCTGTCTCAGTACGGACCAATCAGTTTGCTGTGCGGCCTGAGTAAGTTGCAGGAGTCTGCGAAAAACAGATAATCAGTCAACCACTTCATAAAAAATAATCTGGTAAGTAGCAGGCAAAATTGTTTCTCGTTCTGTAAGCTGACTTACTAACTGTTTTCTTTTACAAGATTATTAAATCTATAAACTGGGTCTTCGTTTCTAGAACAATAGCTCTTGACATGTGAAAGGGTATAGAGTATGGCATGAAATCTTCTTCTCAATATCGGCAGTTAATGAAACGCTTGAAATGTCCACTCATCTATTAATTTTATTTCTCTGATGAGCTTATTTTCATCAATGATCTCTCAAATCACATTTTTAGATAATTCGTAGACATTTATGTAGAGGATATCACAATCTATGGCAACACTTAAAGAGCCAGCAGTGACTAAGATATTTTGATTCTCTATTTATTGATCTTGAGAACGTGGTGTAATTAGGGGAAAGATGGCTGGGTTTAGATGTATACAAAATTATGACATTTAACCCTTTCCTGTCTCAATTGAAATAAATTGTTTACGTCTTGGAAGAGCACCATGTCTTGACAAATTTCTGAAACTGATTTGTACACCTTACAAGGATTGGATCACGCTACCGGCCTATAAGGTGTCTCAGTGGCGATGCAATCCTCTATCTTTAAAGTTCAGGGTCCTATAATAGAGTACTTGCTACATCCGGGCGAGAGCTCCTCGTTGCTTAAGAGCTTTATCGAGTACTCACAGGCCGTTCATCATTGCCCGGTTGTAAAACACGCACACAAATTATATTTTAATTAATAGAGAAACTGACACATGTGCATGCACGTTTTTTTTTCTAAACACTCCATTTCATATGAAGTAAAATGATACGCGAGCTGAGATCCAAACTAAAACAGAAATAGAGTGAGTCAAGTACGATAGCTATCAGGCCAACTTAACATGATATTTAACAATGAAACACTTAGCAAACAGATTGAAATTGATGACCCCCCCACTTACCAATTTTTTTAATTTTGTCCCTTATCAAATATTATCGCGAATGAAAAACCATTACAATTGTAACACGTCTCAATACCCTATATATCAAATTTCAAGCCAGTAGATAAGAATTAGTTGAATATAAATGTTGTGAATATTCCTAAAAATATTCACTTTTATATATATAGACCAGAAGATGTACCAGGGGGTTTCCAGTATTAAAATAAGGCCCAATTTCTTAAAAATCCGAAATAAAAACACGGACAGTAACTGAGACATGTGCATGCAAGCAGTATGCTTTTCTAAACAGTTAACGTCTTGTTAGTAAAAAAAAAAAAATGCCGTAGCTGAGATCGAAACAAAAACATGAAGACCGTTAGTCAAGTACCAAAACAATTAGGTCAGTTGGACATACGCTATAAAAGTGTTCTCACACTGACTGTTTCTAAATATATGAACGATTCCTGCGTGCACACTCGTGAAACAGTTGACAAACAGATAACAAAACTGAAGGCGCCTCCTCAACAACCATCTTTCATCTGAATAGCACTTCCTTCCGAATGAATATGATTAAGTTTTCTACATGTCTTATAAACACTATATAAAAAAATTCAAGTCGTTTAGTATATAGGTTGAAAAGTGTCGTCACACACACATTTTTACATTTATAGATAAATAGATAGATATTGATATGAATTGTAAGAACACTTTTTTTAACATTCCACAATTCACTTATTTATATTTATATTGATGGTATGAATTTGCAATTGGAGTTGGAAAATTAGCAATTCATGTTACGCCAATGTTATATGTGTTATGTTGCAAAAGGGATGACTATTACTATTAAATTGTCTGTGCGATGTAATGTGTCATCGAAATAGGTCAAAACAAAATAAATTAATCAAATGAAACTCTACCAATCAGTTTTATCTAACGTGTACGCGCGATTAATCGCGTTTAAATATATTTAGTCTTAAAATGATATAAATATATACAGTTTCCGATTTTTGAGATGAGGATGGAATATTTGTATCATTTGGATTCATCGAACTACTCTTGTCATCGTGATTGTGATTTTCACAACATTTCGATCTTCTTCAGGTGTAATTTTTCGAACTCTGGAATGTCTTTTGTAGAACTCAGGAATTCGGACGGAGTTTCCAGCATTATTTAATTCACAGTGGTAGCATTACTGCATAGAAGTCCTAGGTTATCTGCAATTGTATTTTTCGGTCGCCCACACTCAGGATTGTACCTTCAACCTTCAGGAGAATATCACTTTTTACAATTGTTTTTTCAAGTATCCTAATGATTGCGCCACGAGTTTACTCACAACCAAAATGAGATAAATAGTCTGATGAATCCAAATGATAAGAAGTATGTACAGATTTTGATGATTTGACAGATATTAATGGGATTGTTCTAAAATTTTCGTTTTGATATATTACATTTATGTCATAATTATTTTTCAATTTATTCCATTTATCTATATACAATTATTTTATTGGGAGATCTTACTATTTACTAAATACCAAGTTACTTGCATGCACGTTATGTCTTCGTGTTGCTTTGTAAATATTATCTTTCGTCATATTTAGTAAAAATGTGCACATATCAACTACATCCGCATTATAATTGTAGTTCCGGTTCAACCACGAAAGTTAAACGACGTTGAATCTCCCAACTAAATAGGTAAGCGTCTTAGAGATTAGACGCTCTATATTATAAAAATGACTTTGTAACTTGTACTAATCTGCACATTAATTCTGTACCAAAATGCATCAAGTCTCTGCATAATGTACCCCATCCGTTATTCATATGCTGTAAAACGCAACAACAGCTACGACAGCATAAATCTACAGTCATATAGCACAGTATATGTTAATCATTATAGTTTTCCACAGCATTTGTTTATGTTTCGTAATGTGTCGTAATGTTTCGTGGACTTTGGCATTCGGTCAAGTAAATAAGAGGTGTAACCATAAAAACGGGAAACGGACTTAATGAATAAGTAAATATCCAACATCAGTGTCTATGGTGATACAGACAAATATCAATATATCACGGAATATTTGAATATGAACGATATCATTTCCTGCATTAATCCTCGGTCGAATTATGGTTTTAGTATGAATACATTTGATTAGTTTCTGTCTTAATCTATATAATTTTCTGATTTTTTTCTTCCTTAGGTAGTCATACGTTATGCTTTAAAAAATAGCAAATACAATTTCTGAATGCCAAACTGCTAAAATAACCGTTAGATGTGAAATTTGGCGTACAAATGGTCAATCTTACAACCCTGTACAAGAAAGAAAAATACCTCCTTTTGATGTAGTCTCGTTTTTGAATATCATTATGATCATTGTTCTAATGTCGTAATAATTTCGACGGAAATCTACACCGAAAAAAAGCAGTCAGGTACACGAATCTCCGCTCCTGACTAACAAAAGTAAAAGATATGGATAAAGTAAAAATTCATACTCTGAAATCCTACAAAATGATGAAGAAAATTAACGAGATTCCATTAATTATGACTCCGGTTTATGACACGTATTTAAGAGGATATTTTTGTAAATTGTAGGGAACTCTCCTTTTAATAAAAACCGTCCCAAGATATTAACTATGTCCATAGAAAGTTTGTTCTGGGTAAAGTACACAAGAGTAACTGCACTTTCTTTACATTTTTATTATATGTGAATCTGTACGTAATTTGTGTCTTTTTTCAAACTATCAAAATCAGTATATTTCATTTGACGCTCACACCATAAAGCTACTTAGGATATATATTTTAAAAAAATATTTCAAATAATTCCTTGATATTTAAGTATCAGTTAGAATTGATTATTTGTTAGTACGGTTTTGTTTTTAATGTTTTGCTTCTGTAACTTTGGGTGCTAATGCAGAGAGTAAGCCGCACTATATTTATTTAAAATCGTATTTCCACGTTTAATTAAAGTTTTATGATATGTTTTTATTTAATTGTAATTATAAAGTACAGAATAGGTACAAAGCACCCTTCCCTCCCATGTTAAGAATTACTTTTTAAAAAATAACGTTATTATTTCAGCACGGATCACTTTCTGCATGAATACCTAAAATTTGCACAAATTAATTCTTTATTTGAGTAGTGTTAGATATGAAACTAAGATAATATTGGGGAAAAATGTATTAAATATTCATATATAATGATTTATCACATTTAATAATATGGGAAAAGATAATAATAATTAATTATAATAATAATAATAATAATAATAATAATAATAATAATAATAATAATAATAATAACATATTCAGCTGCATACAATAGTTAAAATTAAGTGTATTGTCCCGATTTTTTTAGCATAATTTAGTAGTTATTTTTTTACTCTTGTGAATCTTTTAAATTCGGAATTTAATCTAACTTTTTAATTATTGATAGAAGGAAATTCACCTAATCATATAATGTCAACTATTTTTATGGTTTTGTCGGCAAAGTACTGTTTCCTAGTTGAAACATGAGTTCATTAATATAGGTAAAATAAGCTCTTTCCCCAGTGAACAAGATACACTAGTAAGAAGTCCTTAGGCGATCGGTAACAAGAAAATGCGTTATTGCTTGGTAAAAAAAAAACCTTCTTTGACTGATTCGAGCGAGAGTTTATCCGAAGACAGAAGGAAAAGATGGTAAGTCAGATTTTAGTTTGCAAGGGGAAAACTGACAACAAATCTTTTATATACATCTATCGATCACTTGCTTCCATCCATTAAACAGGCCCGAAAAGAACAGAAGATACAAAGTATCGCATTGTATCTGTCTGTTACGTAAATACCATGTCTATTGAGTTACATATAAAAGAGTCCTATAAACTTTTAAAATATCGGATAGAAACACGCGTATATAGTATACAAAATGATTCATGTAGGCGATGTGTTTATGATAATAAAACAGGACGGGAAGTAAACGTGAGCACAAGAAAACTGTAGATAAGCGTTTAAACATAATGGCTCACGGGCTGTATAGATGCCGACCTTTAGGTTACATATCGTTATAAGCCATACACATTGAATCCGGGATTCCAAGAGATTTTATGACGTTGCAATTCAATTTTATGGTTTAAGAGCAAATGTATGTTTATATAATTATTAACATTGCTATTATTAATATCCTTATAATAAAAGTAACAATAAAAAATATAATATTACCAAATAACAACATTATTAAAGGAAGTAGACATAGTAATAGCTGTAGTCGTAAAATAATAAAACAGTCGGCAACAAAAGGTCGTTCATGTAAATTATGTGGTCAATGTGAAGCCTATAAATATGCATTCAGTAGGAACAAATCTGCAATATTCAATATTGGCAAGGGTCGCCGAATTATGATAATTAACTCAGTATGTATATATATATATATATATATATATATATATATATATATATATATATATATATATATATATACAAGTGAAAGTGTATGTATGTATGTGTGAGTGTCTGTCTGTATACATTTCCCTACACAACAACTTTGTCAATTTTCAGTCTACAGACTCGAAATTTGATATACAGAGTACTGAGATTTGGGAAAATCGTTGTGATCCATTTTTGGCCAGAAATCTAGCTGTTAAGGGATCAAAGTTTAACGATTTGACCTTCGAGTACTTTACAAAACTCTTCCGTCAATTTTCGGTATAAACACTTGAAATTTTAGATATAATTTCCTTGGAGATAGATGTTAATTAATAACTCAATTAAAACCCAAAACAGTAAATGCCAAGTGTTCATAATAGGGGCGAGAGTTTTAAAATTGACCTCTGCGGTCTCTACCTAATTACTCAGACAATTTCTGGTCTAAACATTTGAAATTTTACATAAAGCATATTCAGAGATAGGGAAAGCTTTTTTAATCGGTTTGGGTCGAACATTTTAGCTATCAATATATAAATGTATGTATGTATGTTTGCATGTATGCCCAAAACTTTAGACAGAGGCGGCGGATTTTTACAAGATTAGTATCATTTTGAAGCTCTTCGCTTCAGACGACAAATACCGAAAAATTTGCTAAATACATAAATTTTCTCACCCTCAACCGGGCATTTTCTACAGGGATGAGTCGCTTTTTTCGCCGATGTTTTCGAAAGCAATCCCCTCTTTTCGATTGTGTAGACTAAATAAAAACCTACGTCACTTCTGGTGTTGCAGTGGTCGTAACAGCAAAGACGTCACGTTTTTCCCTTTCTTCTCCTCCTTTGCAGTACCTACTATCACTTTTTTCCTTTTTTGCTCAACATACAACTCCAAACACCCGAGTAACGCCGGGCGGAAATGCTAGTATATATATATATATATATATATATATATATATATATATATATATATATATATATATATATATGTATATATATATATATATATATATATGCAGTACTGTTTCGTTTTATCACGCCTCATCAGTGCGGCTAGATATACACTGTGGATCAAACCTGCAACCGTCATATTGACAGTCGGCAGCTCTCACCATCAGACTACGAATCAGTGCTGTAAATATTTCTTCGAGTGTGTATTAGATCTATACACGCTTGTCGCAAAAGTGTTCTAACAATCAGTTTTTTACAAACAAAATAATAGTGGTCTTCGTCAGGTTACAAATGTACGTATATTAGATTAGATTAATAGTGCTTATCAAATAGAAACGTATACAAAACAGAATGTTAATCGTATTAGCTATACTATATCATTAAAACTTATATTGTCAATATTTCTTAAAAAAGTAAACTTGAGAACCACGCCTGTTAAACACATTCACATTTGCAAACATCCTCAGAAAAATTAAAGCGTTAAAATGTCGAAAAATATAAGGATTGCGGCATTTTAAATAGTCAATATTTAATGGGGATCAATGTAAAATATCTACCAAAAAATTCTCTAATTGAATTAATCCGCTCTAGTTTACAGTAAAGTATTACCGAATTTACCATTTTATTTTATTATTCGCTTTGATAAACAATAACTGAGATATGCATAAATGTATTATATAGATTATATACATTTGTTTTATATAAATTAGAATAAAACAGAAACAAAATGAACCTCAACACAGTAGCATAACTCTTCTGTTTATTATAGAAACACTAACCTTCTGTTTAGTATATAGACACTAAACTTCTGTTTAGTATACACACACGACTTTTCATATTATTAATTCGAGTTTATTAATTACTTAAAGTTATTCCAATAGACGGGATTAAAACTTTTTGCCTATATCATCAGATAATTATAGATTCTAATCTGATGATATAGGCGGAAAATCATATCCCGTCTATTGAAATAACTTGTAATGAATTAAGTTTATACATTCGAAGTGGAAATAATAATTTAAAAAAAAAAAACATAGCTGACCTACTAACGTACTGAACACGTTTTTCTGTTGTTCTGTTTTTCTAAATATGCCCATATATATATATATATATATATATATATATATATATATATATATATATATGTATAAATATATATTTATATATATTTATGTAGAACTATATTTTCTCATAATATACACCAATGCTTATTTAAAGTAAATAAATAAATACCGCTATATTCCAAAGTTCATAATATTGACATCTTATTATTTGATCCTTTAATTTAGGTGACATTTACAATTCTTGACAGTATCTGTTTCGTAGCTCAAAAATAATAACTTAATTAGTATATCAATCAGTGAATCTATTATGCCCTTAATTCATCAGAAGATCTAGAAACAATCAATCTGTCAAAAGTAAATAACGTGTGTTTTGACATGAGTAAACTCCGAAAATTTAAAGAAAAGCTGTGAATGCCTTATGTGTTTCTATTACGCCATTTCGAATTTTAGAAATAAATTCATAAAACCCAACTATTCGTACTAATATCCTCTATTATTTTTGGAATATTCTTTGAAAATGTTCTATTTAATAATTAGTGAATTTATTCATTCTAATTCATGTATGCATACTTATGAAAAAAAATCAATAATTATAACCCATTCTACATCTTTGCATATACGAAACTAATATAAACTAAACTACAAAACAGTTTAATATTTACGTTTATATTAAATAGTTTATTAATTTGACATGAAACACTACATAATTCAGTTGACTTAACTGTTATAATCTAGTTATTTACTGTTTCAATTATAATCCTTATTATTAGTTTACTCTAAAGCTATTATTACGCTTGGTTGAGAATAAAAATTTTGTTGAATACTCAATTATTTAACTTAAGCATAAAAAAGTTAAAATTAATTTAATTTAAAATATGATACAGTTACCTCCCTTAGAACAACTCCAGTGATATATAAGCTTACTTATTTTTGTTTTAAATGGAAAGGGTATGACTTTTTATGTTGTGTTGTATTGTCTGATTTAGAAATATTATGATCAGATATAATGTAAATAGTATTACATTCTATAATAATAATTTATAATTTGCTTAATTATATGCTATATGTAAAAGGATAAGAGAAAAAGTGTTTTCCAGGACCAAATTTTGGAGTAGAACCAAATGCTAAAGGAATGGAAACAATACAGTAAAAATGTAAGAACTAATTCATAAATTTTTGCAATTGTGGTTTTAATATAATTAGATTCGCTCATAGTACAATATTAAGAATGTTATTATTTTAGGAGCTTTTGTATTTTGTAACAAATGACAAGTTTAAACGCATAAAGAAGCCATGCGGAATGTAATTCATGTCTCTTTATTATTGTTATCGCTACCCACATTTTATGTTGATCCAATAACTCGGTAACACCTCTTTTCTGAGAGACTATTGGTTTTCAGTTAATTTACATACGCTTGTGTGCACAGTCTAATATACATGTAATTAGAGGGAAGATTAATTATTCTTTTTTCTGTTGAAAATAAAAAGAGTAACACAATAAAAAAATGACGAAAAGAAGAATGCCTTAAATGAAATGCCATATTTTCTCAATTTTCGAATGATATCAATTTACAACAAATAATACAGTAGTGGGTTATGTCTTAACCACTAACGTGTGTGTCTAGCATTAACTTCTAATGGAGGATTACTGCATAATTAACGAGATTGCATGCGTCAACAGTTCTTATTTGTTGTGCCATATTCTTACGTTTTAATAGTTTTATTTAAAATCGACGGGATGCTGTACTAATGTCGTAGTATATCTATATACAGCAAATTAAATTTATAAAATTGTGTTGCTATACACGTATGTGCAATTGAGTAAACACACACGCATATATATATATATATATATATATATATATTCCTTTTCGTTTTAAAGAATGAAATGCAATTTATTGTGAGGCAGCGCGAAAAAACTCAGTATTGACATACTAATAACTGATTTTTACTGATTTGATGACCAGGCACTGTAAAATATATAAATTTTAACAGGTTGAAAGAAAAATCTTGGAATATGGAATATACACGTTTTCTCACACATCTCTCTGTCTGTCTCTCTCTCTCTTTGTCTCTGCATATATATATATATATATATATATATATATATATATATATATATATATATATATATATATATATATAAACTAATCACACTTTACAGACGCAAGACTGCGTTTATTTGCATATTTTCCTTTCAAATTTATTTTCATAACAAGTAGTTGTTTTTGTTTATCTTTAATTCTGCTTAATTTATTTTTAAACCACTAAGGTAATTAGATGGAGAAATATTAAAAATGCATCAATCATGTGTGCGATATTACAACGTCATCACTGTAACTTGACAAATTAAATCAAAGGTCATGACTTTTTTGTTGACTCTGAAGAATAAATATATTTTTTATGTTTGCGAAAAATTAAATTATATCAAATCCTTGTTCGTCATATTTAACTTTCCGTTATAGATTACAGTTATTATGCATTCATCAGTATCGAAGAAGTAAGCGTTGGCCGTTTCACAATATTAACTCTGTCTTCAGCACTGATTTCCATACGAAAATTACAAAATGTGATATGTGTTTTGATAAAAAAAATCCACGAGAAAAATAATTCTTTACACGAGAAAATATTCTTATTAATAATACAAAAGTAAAAGTTATTTCCTCATCTAATTTAACAAGATATATATCGATAGAATTTAAATTAATTGTTATAATTACAAATAAGACTTATTCTCTCTGAAAATGCTAACAGTGAGAGAAAAATATTGTAGTGTTCTTAAATCAACCGAAGATGAGGTGATATCTGAAAGATTACATCGATTAAGTAATAGAATCGATGTTAATACAGTTACATTCCAGATATTCGTAATTTATTAATTTAAAGTTATATCAAATACTAACAGGCCGCTCGACGTTGCCCGATCGTAAATTACGCATTATAATTTAACAAAACAGTGATATCCGATTAAACTTGTATTTTATTTTCACTGCATTGTAAACGATCAGACTATTCCGTTTTAATAATTAACATAGATGTTTAAAATAAATATAACAACATTGAAAGTTGTTTTAACTTTCAGTTACCATGCACTTACGAATATGAACATTCCTTAATATATTATAATAAATGAGAGTATTTTACAATGCCATAATCTGTGATTTTAAATGGAGTAATAAATATACATATATGTATGTAACGGGTGGGCAGAAAAATAGATTTTGTGTTTTCATTTGAGGAAATTTATAATTAAACCTTTAATATATTTTACTAAACAGCATTAATTATTTCTAGAAATGATTTCTAATACATATATTATCAACACACATATTTTTTGTAATCAGAAGTTATGTCTTTTTTTGTTTCAGCAATGGCGGGATCATTAGAGGGGAGTATTAAAGTAGGTCGTCGTGTGCTAATACCTCTATTTCAATAAAATGCCAGTATTATTATTTTTTTTTTTTTTTTTTTACAAAGGCATCACCACATTATCAAGGCCCAGAGGCCACTCAAGGATAAGGGTTAAAGAGTGTACAGTAGAAGTTGGTCAATATAGTAATCATTAGTAATGAAAATTTGGTAAATTTAATAACTTATATGGAACGGCTCATCAAGAACTTATTTACTTTAGACTTGAACAAAACCATATTGTAGTCAGCCGGAAAGCAGGAAAACGGAAGACAATTCCACAGGCGTGCAGTTCTAAGAAAGAAGCTTTGTTCATGGAATCTACGTTTAGGTTTAGGCACAGATAAAGAGTGGGGGAAATTATTGATAGTGTTTACAGCTAGACGAGTGTTTCTTGTGAAAGTTTGGCGAGGGGGGACCATAGATTGAAGCTCAGTTGAACACTTTCCATGAAAATAACGATACATCAGAGACAAACTCGCAACATCTCTTCTGTTAGATAGAGGTTGCAAGGAGGAGAAAAGGACATCTCCTACGAGGCTACGAAGTCTATTTTGAACTCTATCAAGGCAGGACAAGTTCTTTCTAGCAGCTCCTGCCCAGATGTGGCAACAGTATTCCATCCTTGGACGTACCTGGCTCTTATATAGATAGAGAATAGCATCAGCAGTGAGATATCTACTGGATCGATAGAAAGATCCCACCATTTTTCCAGCGGCCTTGGCAACAGATTTGATATACGTGTTCCATTTAAGATCAGGAGTAATGGTCAAGCCCAGAAGCTTGTCAAAACTTGAGGCCTCCTGAAGACGAGAGCCATTCATTTCAATTGATGACAAATGTGGATTAGAATGTTGATGATGTAAAGAGAGAAGCTTGGTTTTAGATGCATTAAAAGTAACCAGCCACTCCTTTCCCCATTGTACTACGTGCTCAAGATCAGAGGAGAGAGAATTGGAGAGAACTTGCTCGTTTACTGTCTTAGATGTGGTACCATAAATGGTAGTGTCGTCAGCATAAATGTCTACAAATGATGTAAGGATATGATTTGGAAGATCATTAATGTAAATCAGGAAAAGAGTTGGGCCCAGGATGGATCCCTGAGGGACACCGGCATTAATATTGTGAGCTTCTGATTTTTGCCCCTCAACTACTACTCTTATGAATCTATCAGAAAGAAATGATTTAATAATTGAGAAGACTTTTCCAGCTATACCATAGCTAGCGATCTTATGAAGTAAACCTTTATGCCATACCCTATCAAAGGCTTTAGATATGTCAAGAGCAATTGCCCTAGAAAGATTGCCACCGTCGAGAGATTTGCTAATCCTATGCGATATAACTGTAAGGACATCTGCTGTAGATCTAGCAGAACGGAAACCATATTGAGTGTCACTAAGAAGGTTATTTTTGTTGAGATGTTTGATTACTTCTGTATTTAATACAGATTCTAGCAACTTACTCATGACGCACAGGAGACTTATTGGCCTGTACTGAGAGGGGGATGAGCGATCACCTGAATTCTTAAATACAGGGCATACTGATGAGATTTTCCAGGGAGATGGGAAACTATTCTCCTTAAGACAACGTTTAAACAGTTTTGTAAATATGGGCGCTAGTTCAGGTTGAAGTTTTTTGAGTACTATAATTGGAATACCATCAGGGCCAGTTGCTTTACTGGAATCAAGGTTTTTGATTAGCTTGGCAACATCACGTACAGATATACGTATATCACATAGCGTGTTTTCTGATACAAGAGGAAATATTGGGGGTTGGCGGTCTTGGTCGCAAAGGGTAGAATTAGCTGCAAAGTTCTTGACAAAGAGTTTGGCTTTGTCTGATGCTGACGAGATTACCTCAGATCCATTGATAATAGTTGGGATGGAGCACACGCTTCTGTTCAGGATTCTGTTTGCTATTTGCCAAAACTGGTGGGAACCAAGCCGCTGCTCAGCTACTTTGGACTTAACAGATTGAGCATACAACTCTCTTGCGTTCCTTATTACTTTCTTACAATGGTTGCTGGCAGTCCTGAAAACGGCTTTAGTTTCCATACATCTATTACGTTTGAAGCAGTGGAAAAAGTGATTTCTGTGCGCAATGGCAGCAGCACATTCTGGAGAGAACCATGGCTGGCTGTTAGGTTTTTGCTGAAATTTTTTAGAGGGTATGAAATGGTCAATACCTACAATTAACCATTCAGTTAGGTCTAATACTATAGAGGACACATCCTTTTTAAACATGGAATGCAGAGGTAGATCAGATATAAATGTACGGAAGCTATCCCAGTCAGCCTTAGTGTATCGATATACTGTACGATGAAGAGGTACGTCTGGGGACTTATTACATTTCATTTTTATCTTAATTGATACAACAGAGTGGTCGGAAGATCCAAGAGGCGACAGAACAGAAACTGAACATAGTTCAGGGCAAGTTGTGAGAAAAAGGTCTAGTAGGCTCGCATACTGGCCGTCATTATCGGGCACACGGGTAGGTTCCTGAACAATCTGAGTGAGGTCATAGGCAATGGAGAAATCATGACAGAACCTCCCCTCATCATCGGTCTTGTTTGAGTGGGTCAACCATTCGACGTTGTGAACATTGAAGTCTCCACATACGTGAATGTTAGCTGAAGGATAAGTAGAAAGGACTTGGTCAATTTTCTCAGATATGCTTTGAAAGATAGTAACTCCGCTGTTGTGGGGGCGATAGAGAGTAAATATAAATGCAGTAGTGTGAGCTAAAGCAACCCGGAAGCACATATAAGGTAAGTTAGGATCTTCCCTGGAGATGTCCCTCCCACATGGAAAGCTATCTTTAATATAGGCACATATTCCATGCCCATGGCGATCTTGGGGGTCAGATTTAGAAGTTAAGTTAGAGTATCCTGTAATTGCAAACTCATCAAGGGAAATAGCCTGTCCAATGCCAGTTTCACTTAAAAATAAAAGGTCTGGTTTAGTCTCCTGTAATTGGGTTTCAACCTCTGGAAGGTTAGAACGTAGACCCCTGATGTTGGAGAAGGAGACATGGTAGTAGGGGTCTACGTTGGAAGTTGGAGAACCGGGTTTAATCGTGTATTTTTTCTTGAAACTTGTCATGATGAAATTTACAATCACACGCATCTATTACCGTTCACATCGTGGTTATACCAGAACCACAGTAAACCGCCAAAGAACTATTGATATCAAAGAAATTCCAAATAGCAGAACCATAAAACATTATCACTTATTAAAACATATTCAGAGTCAGGTTAGATGTTACGTATATTTATGCTTTCAAACTGAATTAGTGTTTTAATAAGCTCGCCAATGTGTTTCTATACGTCCAAATAGTGAGTTGACTAAACGTGGTTTCGTTTTTTTAACGGACACATCCAACGATCAAGATTTGATACGTGTTTGATTTCATCCAATCCATTCTCCATGCTCGAATTAGATGCGTGTGATTGTAAAACGGTAATCCTGTTTAATTACCGCTTTCACTTGTTCAATGTCAAGCATTTAGATAAAATAATGAGAAAAAAACAATTTTGGTACACATGTGCATTTACAGGATTCATCCCACGTACATAATTCTCATAAAAGCTTCTATGCTTGTTTTTTTTGTTTTTTTTTTAATTCTTTCATTTTACGGTTTTATTAAGATATAATATATCGGTGATGCTTTTCTTGATATTACAATTTACTTCATTGAATACAAACACATTTTTAGAACTCCTGTGCTATTACACACACATATTCGAATAATGTCAATGTAAAATAACATTTAACACGACAGAGCTGACATTCATACTATATAATGATGTTTTTTTGTTTTTGTTTATTTTCTTATTGATTAAAAGTGGAATAATAAGAAATATATGAGCCAAAAGATTATGTCGAGACGTTGAATATACTTGCATCTTAAAGCAAAAATTATAGCTGAAAAGAATACAAACTTAAATATGTTCCTAATCTTCTGATGCAAGTATTTAAATTAAGCGTTTTATGGAAAAATGAAACGTGGAAGAACATTAGGTAAGCATGTTTCTTTCTCTCTTTTAAAACATTTGCATGGATCACAACTAATACGTATCTCAATCAATTGTCAATAAAATATAGAATCCTGTCTGGAAACCAACAATATGTCATACAGCTAAACGTTTGTTTATACCTGACGTTCTAGCGGCATTCACTCATTTACGTCAAAAAGCCATTGTTGTTTTTTTATGTAAACACTCAATGATACCTCCACTCACATAATATGCCTTTCAAAATGTGTAATACATCTTAGCAATATCTGTATTTTGCATGTGATAGCAGCCTCACGGTTAGTAATATAGATGACAGATAAAAATCGTTAATATGATAATATCCAATGATTATGAAGCCTAGTTCTGATTTGGCGATCACTAATATGACATTGAAATGTCACGTATAAAATAAAACTAGTCTGACATGTCAAATATAAGATCAAGTTTTATACTCCCAATTATATGTTTTAGCTTTTCGAGAGATCACATTTATGCAATAAGTGAAGATTTGCAAGATTATGCATTTTTATGGTTCTTTGATAAAACGATAATAGATAAAACATTTGACGAGATACATAAAATTTCGGTTTGCTTATATTGTGAAATAAACAAATTGAACCAATCTACGCCAGGAAACATTATGTTCACTGATGTTATCATTGTATATACAACTTCTGTATCCACATAGAAAGTCGTACAGTTTGTCTCAATAGTACCGATTTTAAAACCGCTTAATTATAAAAAGTATTGTAAAACTTCAGACTTCTAAAACAGTCAGCAAACCCACGCGATATGATACTACGTCAAATTAATTTGCATATGTGAAAAAGAATAACCTATTTTCTACTAGGAGGTATTAATTATTATTAATTAATATTATTATTATTATTATTATTATTCTCTTTAATTCAGTAACGAGTCTTATTTTTGCAGTACATAATCAAATAACATGTCTTGTAACACTGTTAACAGAAAATAATGATGGGGGGTTAGGCACGTTCTTTCACACATTTACAAAACAATGCTCTTCTGTAGTGGAGCAATAACACACTAAACATTTTATGTATTGTTTTACTTTCATTGGCTATGGCCGGGCACGGATCTTCTAGTGTAAATGTAAATTAATCACAATCAACTGGCAGACTAATCATGGGTTGTTTGCTATAGGCTTGCCAATTTTTCTTATTTCACGCATTCTATTAAGCTGTTTTGAAACCTATTTGAACATAAGCATTGGAAAATCATTGCTCAGCTGTTCTGGTAGGGCACAGAGTATATAGAGGGGGTCATCATGTCAACATTGCTCACGCTACCGCGTGAATTGAGTATGAGTCAGATGACGTTGTTGCTGGGTGTATGTGTGTACGTGTTTGGGTGGGGTTGTGCATCAAGCCAGATGAAATGTCATTTCCCACTCCATTCAGTCAGATGAACAGAACGTTTGAGGAATCAACAAAAACGCGAGGAATGGATGATCAGAAATATGGGGAAGGGAAATTATTAAAAAAAAACTGTAGCTGTGATAAAGTAAACTATTTTGCTAGCTGGGGCGAACATACACCAATCAGAACAGACTAACAATTTGTAATTCTGTTGCTGTTGTCTATCTATAGGATAATTGCCACTATTGTTTGCCCATTATTTGCATAGAATTAGAAGGAAATTTAGCAGGAAGCATATTTGAGCAATACGAAACGTCATATGAGAATGGATGGTACTACTACTTACACAAAAACATAACAACTTGCAAAAGCATAATCCTATAATAGTCAAAGAAAACCGGCCTGAGGAACCTTTATTTAATTTGCATGAACTGACTGATGTCTATTACTAATTTTCGATCTTTCAATCTCACCCTCTCTCACCTTATATTATTTGAATCCCGTTCTTATTTCCTAATATTGTTATGTCTGGCTTTAATCACTATATGTTCATCTTTGCCCTTTCTTTAGCTTCTCTATCCGTGTTCATTAAGAGCCGTAGAAATTAACAGATAAAAGAGTTGCAATAATCGACGGTGAATTGATTACTTTAGCCTATATATATATATATATATATATATATATATATATATATATATATATATATATATATATATATATATATATATACATATATATATATATATACTAGCAAAAGTACCCGTCGTTTATTTGGTTCAAAAACTGTCTACAGAAAAGGGATTCTTATTTATGAAAGTATGATAGGTTATGAAAAGGAAGGGTTGTGAAGAAATAGCTTCGAAATTGGGAGTATCAAATCCAAATCAAAATATGATGAAAGTAAAAATAAAATAGATAAACCCCATAATTTATTATAGCATAACTGTTCACACTGAAAAACTTATCACATTAATATGTGGATCCATATAAAAAAAAACTTATTAAATTTTGTGACATATTTCCATTCTATGGAGGTCAGGCGCGAACGAACATCCCATAATTTTATCATACTATATTTCTTCAAACTGAAACATAATTATCAAAGTATACTTACGCAGATAGATATGAAAAGCCTTTATTGAAGTGTGTGCCTATTTCAATTATATGGAGGTCAGGCGGGAACGCAGACCCAACAATTTTATTATACCATCTCTATTAAAGTTAAAACATACTTATCAAATTATTATTATGTACATCTATATCAAAAGCACTTGTAAACCTTTGTTTAATTTTTAAATTGTTTATTTTCATACTTTGTGGGCAAGCGCGCACGCAGACCCCACAATTTTAATGAATCATCATTATGCCAGATCAAACATAGCCATTCCCGTGTCTCGATACATCTTCTATCATTATATGTCATCAGTTTTCTATAATATTCAACCATATAGGAGCCTATTGGTGACCAGACACACACACTCGGACGTTCCGCTTTAGATTATATATATATATATATATATATATATATATATATATATATATATATATATATACATGCAAATTGGTACATTAACTGATCTATGTGCCGCATTTACATATAAGGCGGGGATATGAAATCCTTAAATATTGATTCAGTATGTAAATCACTGCAGTTATACTATCAGTATGAGCCCCTTGTTTCTATGGCAGAGTTATATACAAATAATAGTATATCTCAACACTTCAAGAAACAAAGAAAACGGTTTTAGAGCTGATATTTTCGAGGAAAGCTATACCAGTGTTTTTAATAAGCGTATTTTTTTTTGCTGTATTTTCCATAAAATTCGCGTTAGCCCTCAATTAATATCAAAGTAAATGCTTTATTTTATTTCGTATTTATTACTGACATATACAATATAGTATTATAAAAGAACATATTTATATCGAAAAATGGTGGTATCCTTGTATCGATCCAGTAGATATCTCACTGCTGATGCAATTCTCTATGTATATAAGAGCCAGGTACGTCCAAGGATGGAATACTGTTGCCACATCTGGGCAGGAGCTGCTAGAAAGGACTTTTTCTGCCTTGATAGAGTTCAATCTAGACTTCATAGCCTTGTAGGAGATATCATTTTCTCTTCCCTGCAACCTCTATCTCAGAGAGAAGATGTTGCGAGTGTGTCTCTACTGTACCGTTATTTTCATGGAAACTGTTCGACTGAGCTTCAGTCTATGATCTCCCATAACCAAACCTTCACAAGAAACACTCGCCCATCTGAAAACACTATAATAATTTTCCCCAATCGTTATCTGTGCCTAAACCTAAAGGTAGATTCCATAAACCAAGCTTCTTTCTTAGAACTGCACGCCTGTGAAATTGTCTTCCGTTTTCCTGCTGTCCAGCTGACTACAATATGGTTGTCTTAAAGTCTAACCTAAACAATTCCTGATAAGCCGTTCCACTTGTATACAAATTTACCGAATTTCCATTACTAACGATTACTATATTGTCCAATTTCTACTGTACACTCTTTAACCCTTATCCTGGAGTGACCAGTTGGCCTTAATAAGTGGGGATGCCTGTATAAAAAAAGAACATATTCAGAACTTGAGACTGAAGTATACAGAGAAAATCCTGAATGAACCAACACCGACATATGTGGTCGATACTTTATTATATTTCAGAAATAATGTAAAATCTAGAAATGAAAAAGAAGATGTAGTTGTAAAGAATATATCACGAGGTTTCTCATTAATTTTATGACGCCAATGAATGAAAACGCTGAAACAAATTTGCTTATGCGTAATTATCTTGTGCAAATCATAGACACGAACGAAAAAACAGCATTGTATAAAATGTTATCTATTTATAGAAGTATTTACTAATGATGGAAATATTTCAATATTTTTCCGATTCCGAAACAATTACCGATTTTGTACAAAATTTTCGATTCAGATACAATTACCGATTCCGATTATTTACAAATCTCTAAATATTAAACTATGAAGTCGTTCCTTTTCCCGATTACTGTAAAAACACGTGTCAAATGCCCCTATATTTTCTCAAACGTAAAAACACATTTTTTGACGGACGGTGGGGGGGGGGTGATCTATGAATTTACTTTTGTGGTAGATTAAAATCCATAAGTATTCATTATTTTTTTAATACTACCCGCAGCGAAAGCTTTAGTTTAAAATAAATACGAATAAAAAATATAATTACAATAACAGTTTTTAACATTGGCAAATAGATACAAATTTGTCCGATTCCGTTACTCCAAAAGTTCCGATTATTTCCCTTTTCCAAATTCCGATTCCGATTCTGAATAATAATTCTTACACTAGTATCTACGCATTACGTTTCTTTGTGTATACAAATAATCGACATTTCTGAGAGAGCGTATGAATTACTTAATAATTTATTTATTTAAAATAGTAAACAAAAAGCAAATTGTGACGTACATGATAAAAAATCGGACCCCCCCCCCAATCAAAATCTGAACAGTTAATTACTCATAAAAAATATTGTAAACATATTTTAAAATTGATTCATAATAAGTTGGCGCAATTAACAACTTCATGACAAATGATATCTCATAATATAATTTCAGTTTAAAAATCATATATGTTTATTAAGGTATCACCAAAATAGTATGAAGATATTTAATCTACATTATATTTAATGTATCGATTTCCAGTATTTCCTTCAACATTTATCAAGGCCTGAGTTTAGCTAAGTAGAATGTTATTGAATTATATATGGCATTTAATCGGCACATAATTTCCATTGTTATCGTATTAGCTCGTCGCAGTAAAACCTTAGGCTAAGGATATATATATATATATATATATATATATATATATATATATATATATATATATATATATATATATATATATATATAACTACTTCATTTACTCACATACATTTAATATACAAAAGTATAGATTTATGCGTAAACTTTAAGTATTTACATCCAAAGTGTTCAATACGTAGGTAGAGCTAGTTAGTAATTTATAAAATATATATGGCGATTAAGCTACACTGAATATTCTGCGTTTCATCCACTATAGGATTCGTCAGGCTTATGCGTAAAAGCCTGACGTCAGGCTTACGCATAAGCCTGACGAATCCTATAGTGGATGAAACGCAGAATATTCAGTGTAGCTTAATCGCCATATATATTTTATAAATTACTTTATATATATATATATATATATATATATATATATATATATATATATATATATATATATATATATATGTATGTATAACTACATCATTTACTTACATAAATTAATATACGAAAGTATAAATTTATGCGTAAACTTTAAGTATTTACTGCAACAGTGCTCAATACGTAGGTGGAGCTACTTAGTAAGTTATAAAATATATATGGCGATTAAGCTATACCGAATATTCGGCGTTTCATCCACTCTAGGATTCTTCACGCTTATGCCTGAAGAATCCTAGAGTGTATGAAACGTATAGCTTAATTGCCATACGTATTTTCTCTTACTACACACACAGACACACACACACACACATACAACCCCCCCATATATATATATATATATATATATATATATATATATATATATATATATGTATGTATATATATATGTTATGAAACTATATGTAACAATTGATTTACACAGAACATAAATGCATATGTGTGTGCGTGTGTGGGGGTGTACAGGCAGTCTGCCCCGCATAGCTCTGCCATAAAATATTCTTAAATATGATATTTTGATTAATTCCTATCTCAAATTTATTATTATATAATATTGGACCCAATATATAGTAAGTATTTAACATATAAAAAAAAAAAAAAATTACTCGTTTGTCACCACCGAGAACCAAAAGCAATACCTTTAACGTTGACGTAAATGCCTCACCTATAAACACATGTTTGTTGCAAGGCTAAAAATTAAAACAGGAACAAGTAGCTATTACGTTACGCATGCATATTTGTAATGCTGTTCTTCGACCTCTACCTGGAAAATTCTTTTTTTTTTTTAATTTTCAGATTTGTGCACCTATTTCTCTCGGTTGCGATACAAATATAAATTTTCGCATGGGTTGGAATGCCCTATATATGTGTTTCATTCTTCAGACCAAAAACTAATAGAGGAGTTTGCTCGGAAAATTGTTTTATATATATATATATATATATATATATATATATATATATATATATATATATATATATATATATACGCACATATAAACATATGTATAGAAAAAAGTTTGTGCTTACTATAAACTTTTTCCGCAAATAATACGCTAGTATATATGATGTAGAATATTTGCATGAATATAATTACACATAATAGATTACTAAAGATGATTACCCAATAAGAAAGCCCCCCCAAATAAACTATGCAAAGAAGCTAGATCCTTTGTAGATGAATACACTTCTACGACCTATATATAACAAATTTGTATTTTAGTTTTTTAAATATATAGAAAAATATGTGTTTTATTTTTACGATCCAGATACAAAAAATCATAGGTATATATATATATATATATATATATATATATATATATATATATATATATATATATATATATATATATGTGTGTGTATGTGTGTGCATGTGTGTGTACATATATATTGATTTGGTAAAGAATAAATAATATAAAAAACAATAATAAAAGGAATGTATGTGAAACACCGCTTAATAGATAGTTACTGATAACTTATGTATTACTTCAGATTACGATATTAATATTAACGTATTACTTTAAATTATGATATTAGTATTAATGTATTACTTAAATTATGATATTAGTGTTAATGTATTACTTTAAATTATGATATTAGTATTAATGTATTACTTAAAAATTATAATATAAATATTAATGTATTACTTAAAATTATGATATCATTATAAATGCGTATTTAAATTATGATATTAATATTAATTTATTACTTTAAATTATGATATTGATATTAATTTATTACTTAAAATTATGATAGCATTATAAATGTGTTACTTTAAATTATGATATTAATATTAACGTGTTACTTTAAATTATGACATTGATATTAATGCATTACTTCAAATTATTATATTAATATTAATATGTTATTTCAAATTATGATATAAATAGTGTATAAACGGGAAAAGTAATGCACGAATACAGCGCTATCAAGTTTTAGTCACACGATGTGTGCAGCTGTGTCAGACGTAAACCATTGTCTTTAGACACGGACACTTTTATACTACTCGAATAAATGTTAATTGCTAGCAAATAAAACAATTAAAACATAATGAAACTCGGTTAATGAAAATGAATAAAACAATAAATGTTGGAGACGAGTAACTTCATCAAATGACATAGATGAATGACATTGTTGTAAACATAATATACGCAGTTATAATGCCACATGTCATCCTCTTATACAAGCGCGTGTTATTTCTTATATTTGACGGTGTATCTATGCTGTTAGATTATTTAATGCCATGGAAAGCTATTTGTCGTAGATTCTTATATGTAGGTTATTTTCAGTAGTATTTCATTGCTTCTACCTCCTTTATTCACGGAAGTATAGTTTAAAGGATATTGACGAGGTAGTGTAAGAGATCTTTCTTTTTTCTTATTTTCATGTACTTAAATGCAGGAATATTTGTTTAAACTTAGTGAATGTTATTGATAAACTTGGTTTTTTTCTCATCTTATATATGTTTAAAAAACTCTTAAACATTACAATATTTTTTGGCAATATAATTTTGAGACACTGATAACGAAGGCCCTCCGGGGCCCAGCCGACAAGATCAAAGTGTAGTATCTGTTCCGGCAGATGCTGCACTTAAGATAGTTTGTACCAGTCAATGGAGGGGAAACCCTCTATACTGGGACAATTATTATTTTTGGTAACCAGAGTGACCCCTTTTAGGGGAGCTGGTTTTTACCTCACATTAAAAACGGCCTTGTGCCTAATTTGCTCAGTGGGGGAGCAAATAAATACCATCTGTTCCGACAGATACTGCAAGCAAAGACCAGATGTAGGGGCAACCCCACATACCTGACCTTTAACCAACTCCCATTTCCCACCTCTCGGGAGCTGGTCCCCTTTTTCCCTTTCCCCTCCCTTCACTCCTCACATTAAAAATTGGCCTTGTGCCTAATTTGCTCGGTGGGGGAGCAAATAAATACCCACTGATAAGTATTTACTATACTGCAAGTGCATTTATTTTTTAACCAAATAAAGCGTTGATTTCAACAAGAAACGAATATTATGTCAGTTGAGAAACAATTTACAACCTGTTCTTTTTTAACAATCTTCTTCCACACAGTCAAAGGTATCTTGTTAATGAAGTGATATTCTTCATTGCAGCTAGAGTTGCCCAATCTTCTGGAATCATATTGCTGATATTACAAGATATTTAAGATATGCAGGCAGAGATATGTGTTATTTCTTAGGCGATTCTATTTCTCCTATACTAATTGCAAACAGCTTTAGAGTCTAGTCTACTTTGACTTTGACTTTACTTTCACATTCAAGATTATTTGGAGCTTGTGTCAATGAAAATTAAGAGAATTTACGATGAATTAAATATGTTAATGTTTTTAATTGCTTTTATTTGATGATTATTAAAATCTAAATAAGCAAATAAAATATTTAATTTCCTAAATCGCAAAACTGAGATATTTTGTAGAAAAATTAATTAATGATGATTTTCTTGACTTTATTAAGAATACAGACTTCTACTTGTAAAAAATACGGAAAAAGCTAGAACCCAATGATTTAGAATGTTTGCGTTATGCCGAATTAATAATTAGATATGTTAAAGTGTGTGCCTATTTCAGTGATTCAATAGATGGGTTAATAATCCCTGTGCAATCACTTGTCTAGTAGCATTATTAAACAACGCCTCAAATACGAATACGTTATTTTTTATACCTGATATAATCTCATCTTCACAGATCAATGTCTTAGAATATAAAAAAAAACATTGTTTGATTTTAATTTTATTTTACAGTACAAGTGATCCACATATTTTCTATGAAGGCAAACATTTAAAATGATTAAAATATTTCTGACTATTATAAAGTTACTCAGAATTTCTACGTTAATATATTACAAATTGCATTTTCCAAATAGAGTAAAATAGCATAATTAGAATTAATATAAATGCAGTTATTTCTTTCCGTTTAATTTAATGACGACAAATAACTAAATAAATTGCTTTCGATTTTTTATAAATTTATTGAGGAATCGTAATAGTTACATAATTTAGATTACTGTTTTTATTTTTTATATGTTTATTAAAAGACTTCAGCCGGAGTAACCTCCAATATTCTTAGGTGCTATTTGACGAAATTTGAAATATTCTTATATTAAACAAAAAAAATGTACGAGATGTCAGAAAAAAGTGTACAAATTCATGATGATGCTGGGTAGAATTTCCTTATTTGTACAAATCCCCTTTTAGACCTTATAAAAACTTTACAAAATTTTACAAGGCATACCTTAAAAAGTCAGAGATTACATCAACAAAAACGTTGTGAGAAGCACATTCAAGGTTAGATATGTAGTTTGTTCAATCAATATTATATAACAGCATATGAAAATATCCATTTTCATGTAAGGAGTAAAGTTAAACTTATATTTCTAATTATTAAAGTGATCATTAAAAAAAAACTAGTATGTATTACCAAAGAATAGGTATGACATTATTCTTGAGTTTTAATTTAATTAATTTCCTTTTGAAAATATTAACACAAAGATGTAATAAATAAAACAAATGTCATAATAAGTATCCAAAAAGGTTTCATGTCTACTTAGAAAAATATTCCCCAGTGGATTATGTCCAGCGTTTGAAAAATAAATTAAGTAAAATTATCACTCACAACAATTGCTTTCAGTAATATTCATAAAGCGTTTCTCGCAGATATAATTAAAAGCAAAACTGTAAAGTAGTAAGCTTATACACGTCCGGAAAACCTGATCTTACTGTTAATCTTTTTTTTTATTAAGACATATAGAAGTTTGCGTATAGAAATCGTAAGGTATTTAGCATCTTGAGAACCACTAATATTTCAGTTCTCGTTCCCAGACAGAAAAACTAAAATAAACTATCTTAATGTTAAGACGTGTATACTTCTATTTCAGTGTATGTAATCGCCTGTTTTATTTATTGAAAAAATAATATCGTCTAATTAAAAATAAAAGGTGATACGTAACCGTTAATTGGTTTTCACAAATTTTGCTGTTCTGAGGGAAAAATGAACTGTTACGCTATCAAATACGACGACATAAATAGCATTTTCGTATTTCTAGAGAATTTAGTTAGTCATTAGCTTTCAACAATTAGATATTTAATTTTTTTTATTTCTATTTAAATGATACTGGTATATTATACATGCTCAGCTAAAAGAGAGTCGACTTGATATTATTATGGCTATTTTTTGTGCAAAAATCTTTATCTAAGCAAGTAGGGACGCCCATCGTATTCCAGTCGTAAAATACGTTTAAATTACTTTAATTTATTGAGATTTTATATATATTATTATACAGCGAATATTCCATCGATTTTCATATGTAATAAGATTGTGCATTCAAGAATAAAATATATTCATATGCTTTGTGTTCATGAGCTTGAATCGGAAGTTTGGTGGTAAAATTTTAAATTCTGAAAAAACAACATATAAACACATATATTCGATTTGAGAATGTATTGTTTGACAAAAGGAATATATAGAAGGGGTTATGTTCCGCAACCATTAAAAAACTATTTACAATAATTGTGCTGAAAAGCAAAATAAACGTCTATTCGCAGCTGAACATTTTGCTGACCGCATTTCATTTCCTGTGATGATATGTGCCATTATCGAAAATCCATAAATTAAGGAAATTAACATAACCCCTTCTATCTATTCCTTTTGCCAAACAATAAATTCTTAAATCGAATATATGTCTATATATGTTGTATCGTCAGAATTTAAAATTTAACCACGAAACTTATATATTGCTCTATTCTTAAATATTGAGCATCTCCCTTTTGGTTAGGATCATGTTGAAGGTATTATATATATATATATATATATATATATATATATATGTATATGTGTGTGTGTATATATGTGTGTGTGTGTGTGTGTGTCTATATATATAATATTTGTGTGCATATATAGACATATAGGCATACATATGTATATATATATGCTTATATATATATATATATATATATATATATATATATATATATATATATATATATATACACACAAAAATAACTCCTGTTCCTGCAGTTAAAATCGAAATTTAAACCAAAACTTGTGATGAATTCTTAGTAAAATGATTTATTAAAGAAAAAAAAAGATTGCATGCCTGTCTTTAGCTATACTCGAAACCAAAACTTTTGAAAAATTCTTGGTAAGATTATTTATCAGAGAACTATATGGGTTGTCTGACATTAGATGTAATCGAAATCTAATCCAAATTAAGAGCATGCATGATGAGTTCTTGGTAAAACTATTTAAACTGCTGTCAGGGAAATAGATGTACTGAGACTAATACCGCCTTTAGGACTGCAAGCAACCACTGTAAAAAGTAATAAAGAACGCGAGAGAGTTGCATGCTCAGTACGTCAAGTCCAAAGTAGCTAAGCCGCGGCTTGGTTTGCCTATATATTTTTTTAATAACAAACAGGATCCTGAACCGAAACATTTCCTCTAACACAACCATCAGCAATACATTTGAAGTAATCTCATCTGCATCAGACAAAGCCAAACTCTTTGTCAAGAACGTTGCAGCAAATTCAACACTAGGCTATAAGATCTGCCTACCCTCCATAGTTCCTCCTGTGTCTGTAAACATATTATGCGACATGCAAACAACTCTGTGTGATGTTGGCAAGGTTAACGTAAACCTTGATTAACGGAAAAGGATTTCGATGGCATTCCAATTATAGTGCTTAAATACTTCAACCAGAACTAGTCCCCATACATACATAGCTGTTTAAACGTTGTCTAAAGGGGAAATGCTTCCCAAACCTTGGAGAGACTCTTCAGTCCGCTCCGTATTTAAACATTCAGGCAATCGATTATCTCACTCTCAGTACAGACCAATCAGTCCCTGTGATTCAAAAGTAAACAGCTGGAATCTACATTAAACAAAGCCGTGATCAACCACACCAACATAAACAACCTCCTCAGTGACATGCTCTATGGTTTCTGGTTGTCTAGATGTACAGCTGATGTGCTGACAGTAATATCTCACAGTATTAATGAATCTATCGACGCCGGCTTCATTTCTTGGGAATTTGACCCTGACATATCAGTTCAATGGGGGGTGGATTAAATACCTGCTACACAAGATTTCTAGCCATGAAATAGCTGGACATGCCTTATCGTTTATTAAATCATTTCTCTCTGATAGGTTTATAAGAGTAATGGTTGATGAGCAGAGATGAGAAGCTCACAACATGCCAAACTCTTTTTTTGATCTTTATCAATAATCTTCCAAATCATACTCTGATATCATACTTGAGATTTATGCAGATGACACTGCCATGTATGGCAATACTTCTAAGGCGAGAAGTGGCTAAGACCTCTCTGATCCTCTCTCCTCTGATCCTGACCGCGGGGAACAATGGGGAAAAGGGTGGCTTATTAATTTTAATTAAACTTCTACCTTTTTATCATCCACGCTCTGTCCTATATCTGACCCCTGTTGAAATGAACGGCTCTCACCTTGGGGAGATTCCAAGTTTAGACAAACTTCTTAGTTTGACCTTCAATCATGATCGGAAATGGAGCTGATACATCAAATCTGTAACCAAGGTCACTGGAAAAATGGCTGGAGCATTTTACCGCTCCAGTAGCTATCTCGCTGTGTAAGCAGCTCTCCTCGTGTAGGACTGAATACTGTTGCCACATATGGCAAGGAGATTCTCGAAGCAGGTTATACTGCATTGACAGAGTTAGAATAGACTTCGTAATCTAGTAGAGCATGCCCTTTTCTCTTCTCTGGGGCACTTTCCCACAGAATGGAAGGTGCAAGCCTGCCCCTACTCAATCGCTACTTTTATGACAGGTGTGCGACGGAGCTTTGATCTCTTGCCCCTCTCCATGCCAACTTTTGCAACACACACTCTTCACGCCTAAATCCCTATCAATAAATCTTCCTACTCCTCATCATTTCTTAAACCTAAACACGGATTCCATGAACAGAGTTTCTTCCCTATAACTGCCTGCCGAACTGTTTCGCTGGTCTGCTTTCCAGCTAACTAAAGTCTCCTAGTACACAGTAAACAAGTTCCTGTTGAACCGTCCTCGTGAATGATCTGACCATACCAAATTTCTACCACAAATGATTATTACGAAAGTGTTTCAATACACTCATTAAAACTTATCATGGAGTGGCCTCCGCGCGTTTGTATGTGTTGACCCACTTTGTAATTGAAAACAAAGATCATGCGACGTACAAATAGGGAACGTAAAAAATCCAACCCGAGAAATATTCAAACCAGTGTATTAAAAGTTAACTTACATAAAGACCGGCTAAAGGATCAGCGAAAATCAACTTCTTACAAAGAATAAAAATCTGCTTTTCTGTTTAGTAATGGTCTATTTAGTAATGCATGTTCGGTTTATGACACAGTGAAACAGTATCTCCTCCGACTTTGCTACTGCAGAACATACCATGACGTTCGCTTCCTGTTCGTATCTCTTGAATTCTATGTTCTTAGATCCGTAGTCAGCACAGGCTTCATTTCCTAATGGCATTGTATGCCCAAACAGGAATGCTTTAAATTTGTTTCTGCTCTAAAATTAAATGGATATGTTTTTTTTTAGATAATTTTACACTGCTTAATATATTAGTAGATATACATAGTAGTTTAATAGTTTATTAAGGGCAAGTAAGCGATGATTCACATTACTGTTAAATTTCCCAAGTATTCATATATTTACTTAACATATGCTTTTTCCCGTGATAGAGCGTCTGAGGATTTATAATTTACATGTTAAAATCTACTTTAATTGATACGTAATAAAACGAAGAAACACATTTCCTTGAATATTTTATGAATTATATACGCTCCTATATTATATATTGTCACCAATTAGCATGTAGAAAAATCATTTTCTTGTATATAGTTGAATATATTCACTCATCAATACCGCAAATCAAAGAACATAATATGTATAAACACACACACACACAAACACACACACACACACATATATATATATATATATTTGCATGTATATATGTATGTGAGTATAAATATATGCATACATCCACACATATACACATCTATGCAATTAAGAATTAAAGTAGAAATGTAAACGTTATCTTTTCATCATAAATCTACCAAGCGAAATGAAATTTAAATATGCTAGATAGAATAAGTAAAGAAAAGGGAAAAAAAATGATGCAAATAAAATTGAAAGAATTATAATATAATTATCTTCAAATATAAGAAAAAATATACATAAAAATTCTTAATCCTTGTTTTGAATACTGGATAGATTATTACATATATTGACGAATAAAAAATGATATTAGTCGTGCATTTTCTTAATACACACTCATACACACACGCACACAAACATATATATATATATATATATATGTGTGTGAGTGTGTTTATATATATATATATATATATACACATATAACGAAAATGAATAACTAAGTACATGAATATACAACCGTATAGATAGTTCTGTATATGCATATATATATGCATATATATATATATATATATATATATATATATATATATGATTTCAACGTCTTGTCAGACGAGTGCGACTCCCACAGACATTTAAAATCCATGAGCCCAAATGTCTGAGGGAGTATCTATAAAATATGATGTTACAGAGTCTTAGCTTTATACGACAGCACAGTCTCTCTCTCGGTTCAAAATGTTGAGATCCAGCAACAAGCAAGAGCAAGATAGCCAGCAAAAAATTAAACTGCAGACCAGCTTAATGCGGGTACTGGTCTTCCGCTTTATGGTTTTTTTAAAAATCAGAGATTTGCTTCTCCTAGAAAGTTTGTCTTCACCACGGCATACGGGAGCCCTCTCTACCCCAATACACATATACACACACAAATATACACGGTGTTAGTTGGCCGTTGCCCCAGAAAAAGAGTTCATTCGCCCTATATATATATATATATATATATATATATATATATATATATATATATATATATATATATAGGTACATACGTATATATATATGTACACACATATATGGGTATACAATATGTATATGAAGATATAAGTATAACATATATATATGCACATATATACATATATATATACACACAAAGTTATATATATATATATATATATATATATATATATATATAAACATAAAGATATACTTATTTACTTATATATAAACACACACACCACACACACACTCACATACTTTTCTTATTGGAGTCTTTGAATACGTGTTAATCACGCAAATTTTTTGACCATCATCAGGTGTATCTTGTAGAACTCGATGGCACAGTGAAAAATACATAGAAAAATTCATTTGTAAACGTTATATTCCTGGTAAGTGGAGTTCCAATCCTCAGTGCGAATTGCTCTGAACTACTCTACTAATCATATAATCCGTCGTAGATTAAATAAATGGATGTTTGGAGTTCCGCGCAGATTCCGGTGTTCGACAGAGTGCGTTCCGAGTTCGACAAGATACACCTGAATAAAGTCGGAATCTATATCCACCGAACAATTTTCGCAAATATTATTTAAGATGCGAACTGTAGACTTAAGTATCAAAATAATACGAATAATGCATTTTCATCTAAAAGGTTTAGAACATACATATGCGTGTGTGTGCGTGTGTGCGTGTAGTATTATGACTATATAGTCGTATTAATAGTTCTTGATTGTTTATCGTATTTTTTACACACTTCACCGGCAATAATATTCATTTTAAAGGCACTTTTATGTCTATAATAAATAAAACATGCGGAGCATGTTCTGTTTTACGGTTCTTGCAAAAATGGGATGGAAATTTATATTTCGTTCCGTTTTAATTGATTTTTTTTATCGTGGCCCTCAAAAACGGAAGTATTGAAAGATTAACATTCATCAATCATACTTCATATATATATATATATATATATATATATATATATATATATATATATATATATATATATATGCATATATATATGTATATATATGTATATGTATATATATATATATATATATATATATATGTATATATATATATGTATATGTATATATGTATACATATATATATAATATATATATTGAAAGATTAACATTCATCAATCCTACTTCATATATATATATATATGTATATATATATGTATATATATGTATATGTATATATATATATGTATATATGTATATATATGTATATGTATATATATATATATATATATATATATATATATATAATATATATATATTTAAAGATTAACATTCATAAATCCTACTTTATATATATATATATATATATATATATATATATATATATACACACATAAAAGAATTTAAGAATTTTATAATAATGTGCGGACGGGTAAAAATGGGCGGGCAAAAATAGGGGGGGCGCTAGTTTTGTAAGCCGATTTATCATCATTTTTTGTAGGTTTTCGACTACTTTTAAATTGTATTTGAAAGATTAGAGAGGAAAGTTAATTTCCTATAGGAAAAAAAAAATTGTACACGTGAAAAAAAAATGTTTTCACTGCGAGCTAACCAATTCAGCTAAATTTTGAAGTGAAATAAATTCATTGTAAAAATCCTTTAATAGATAAATATTAGTTTTCTGGGTTTATTTCAAAGATAATCAGTAAAGTAAACCCCTAAGATATTGAATTAAATAAAAGAACACCTTTTTAGTGCAAAAATTAACTTAATTAATCTTCAAAAAGCAAGTACTTTACCGTTCGCTAAAAATGCAACCAACTAAAATTATGTAAACACGATTATAAGGAGGCCCAAATTTTCATCCAATCGAAACGCTGTTTCAAAATGAAGTCATGATAGTAAAATGAAGTAGGATTGTCAGATTTATTCCCCCCAGATGTGCATCTATACATCCCTATTCTGAACGTTTGAATCAATGTATATCATTTTTTGTATTTACTTATTCTTTATGTTCCTGTTGTTAAATTAATCATTATACAATTATTGTTCGAGATTATATCAAATTTGTGTTACACCGAAAGTTTCATATTCTTGCGAGAAAGAACTTATATAAGTCTTGCATATAAAAATTATGCAAAATCTGTAATTTAAAAATAAAGTAGAAATATTTTTGCTATTAAAATGTTTTTGTGTGAAAATATTTAATAAACAATACTTAATTCAATGGTAATATCGGTAGTTCGAGAAATTCATTCTGCTTTGAAATATATCGAATTGATTAATAAGAACTTTACGGGCTTTTTTTCGTAATGTTCCTGTAAATTATTTGATTTTTATTTTATTTTTTTTTTCAAATTACAATGCTTTATTCATATAAAAAAGCAAAAATTCTTACGTTTTTTTCTTTACTACTGAAAACCATAACTTTAGTAAAGGTATTTTTTTGTTTAAATAAAATAGTATTTTTCACTCAGATTTAAATAAAAATAATTAGTTCGTCATATTTTCCGATCATTATTTGATAAATACTGAACATTTTATTAAAATTGGTTAATCCTTGTTTTTTGGTGAATTTTTAATGAAAGGGAGGGAGAAAACGTTTATACATTTGGAGCATAGGCAGTCATTTTGCCCGTACCTAGAAAATAAAAATAAAATTTTATTAATAAAATCGAAATAATATTATTTTTAAACGAAAAAAGGGATTTTGGTATAACTTTTTGGGTTTTTTTTCATACATGTCCAACTCACCGTTCACATAGGAAATGTCGACTTTTATAGGTTTTCGGATATGCTTACAACGAATAAAACCCCAACCTCCCCATGTTAAGAACGGCTTCCGGAATATACACCTTCAACCCTGTCAGCATACTCGAAACGCCGTAAAATTTGAAATCTAGAACGTGGTCGATGATGAGGGTGTTATGTAAAACTGTATCGAATTTGAAAGAGAATATTTTACCCTATAATAGAGTAAAAAACAAAACCAAACAAACACGTAGACTGTTTAATTTCTTTTCTTTGTACGTTCTCATTTGAACGAATCGCTCTTCAAAAAAGAAAATATATCAAGTAAGGATATCGATGTAATATTTTCGATATAGAGAACAGTCGGCGAATAGAATTTTTTTCTTTCAAAACGCCTGTGGAATTTGTCGTTAGGCTTAGCTGCTTCCGTTTAGAGAACGAAACTCCATTTTTCCCTTGCTACTACTATGACTGCTACTACCATACTGCTGCCATTAGGGATATGATATAAACATTAGCATTATAGAATGCAGTCAGAATTCTTATTCATTAAACACAGAACTCTTGCCAAAAATCTCGCGATTGTAATATCAGTTGAGTGTAAACAAGTATAAAAAAGAAAGAAAAAAGAAAAGAAAAAATTAAGATGCTTACTGCCTATGTAATTAAGAAAGACCCTAGCATGATTCTCCTCGCTCCCAGGAGGAGAGGCAATCACTGTAAAAAAAAAAAAAGAAAAAAAAAGAAAAAGAAATAGAAAACAAGATGCCAGCCCACTGCTATGAATTCGGAACAGGGGCATGTGATTGCGAAAAAAATAAAATAGAAACTGGGAGACAATAAGTATATTGAGAACCAAATTAATAATATTAACAAAAAATATCGTTGATAAGAAAAAAAAAAAACGAGACTAACATCCTTTGTATATTATCGATCCATTAAAACAACATTCTTATATATTTATTGATTTATTTTACTTCACTCGAAGTTCTCAGAAATCAAGGGGCCTACTACCAGACTACCTGGGTCCAACACTTGAACTCTATGTAAGATACATAGGTATCGAATATTCCACGGTTATATTATATCAAAGAAAATAATTTAATATTATACAATGATAACTATTACAATTTGTAATATTTTATAATAAAAGTAATGTAAAATATATTATTGGAAGATTATGATTTATTTAAATAGTGCTTTTGATTACGCGACATTTCAGTGCACAAAATATTGGAAATCATAAAGGATAATTTATTTATATTTTAGCATATTTATTGTATTAGGAGAAATATTAGCACACCAAACAAATAAATATTTTAAAATACTGCCTTTGTTTGGTTTTTAATAAATATAATAGTTGTATAGATATAAAAATAAAATATACAAATCTAACAAAACGAAACAATAGCGAAAGGATGTTTGTTCTAGTCATCATATTTAGCGCTTTTGTCCATCCGTCAAATTTACACATTTTGTTTACACACGAAATGATGACGTCGCGATATTTGCACAAAAAAATAGGCGAGCTGCGGGATAATAAACATACATTTCTTTCACGCACGCTTTTTATATAAAATGAGTCGAAAGTTAATAATTAGAAAATCTTAATATAAATTTGAAGTCTTCAAAATCTCGATTCGAATGTTACTTTTACAATTGAAATATACGTTCAGTATTCAGATATATTACAGTGAAAGTAAAACATTTGAGGAGTGAGATTGTTTTCAGGCGCCTCTGTCTTATCAAAGAAAGATAAAGTTAACAATCATAATCATTAAGATAAAGAATAAAAAGAGAAGTAATATAATCAGGTATTAAAAAAACGCGGAGGATAAAGAAGAAGGTAGGAACAGAAGTATCATCCTATAAAGAGACTAGGGCATTCGTTTTAGGAGGCGGGGTTGCGTGTAAGACCGAATTTTAAAAAAAGAGCGAGCGATGTACGAGGATTGCCTGGTTTTAGATGTACAGAGGCAAAGGGAAAATTAGAGGGAGGGGGCCGACCGCATCACATCTTTATTCATACGCGTTTTCTATGTCAAACTGTCTCGATCATGTGATCCCTCCCCCCTTCCTTCGCTTTCTACTTACTGTAAATCCCTCTAGCATGTTTAATGCCTTTCCCCAACCGGTATATACGCTTTCACTCCTATCATTTCATCTCATTCTAGCTTTGTAAGCCTATTTGTGCGCACCCCACCATCCACACACATACATACATACATACATACATACATACACACATACATACATACATACATACATACATACATACACGCTGGTATATATATATATATATATATATATATATATATATATATATATATATATATATATATATATATGTGTGTGTGTGTGTGTGTGTGTGTGTGTGTGTGTGTGTGTGTGGGTGTGTGTGTCATTCAGAAACCCCCGTCAATGAACGATATAATTTATTCATACCAATGCCGTGCGTATTTTTTTTTTTTTTTGTGTAGTGTCGTGTCAGACAGTTAACACAATAGCGTGTGTCTATCTACGTCAGTACAAACCAGTCTGTTGCAGTATTTTCTAGGATAGATTAATTAGTTGTCCGTTCGACAGAATAGTGTACAGGAAAAAAAAAGCGGGTGACGAAAACACACATTAGAGAAAACTGTTACCAAATAATTGTTTTCTATTTACGTATCACATTCACGTTTTTTTTTTTTTTATTGAAAGATGTTTTCTGTTTTAAGATAAAAGTATTTTGTATCCTTATTTTACTTAGCCAAGAAGCAGTCGTGCATTCAATTGTGACCAACATTACCTGGATGACTTGGCTAAGATCAAGTGTAGTATCTGTTCTGATACTACACTTTGCCTTTTCTGGCCTCGATCAGTGGAGGAGAAATCCTTCTAGACTGATACAATTTTTTTTTCCAGTGTGCCTCTTTTTGGGGAGTTGGATTTTTCCCCACATTAAAACCGACATCGTGTCTAACTCTATCTTGGTGGGGAGGCAAGTTAATAGGAACATTTTCTGGAAGAGATGATCGCGAGTTTCAAGTGTAGAATATAATTATAAAAAATAAAAATTATTTATTTTTTTTAAGTTACGCTCTTTCGATTCATAACAACCCTTGGACTAACACTTCCACTTCTACTGTTTTTTTTTTCAGATTTTTTAAAATTATCTTTAAGCCTGCAATTCGCAACCAAGTCTCGTCAAAATCGGAGGTTATGATGGAAAATGCATTTGATTAGCCAAGTAGAAATAACGTCAACACATATATAGATAATAAAGCTTTTAATGCCCAACCCCACACGAATATTATACAATGAATTAATATTGAATATTTTCTTACGTTTAATATCAGTTTTTTTTTTTGTATGCCTTTTTTTCCTTAGGTTATTTTTCGTCAACTATACTGCACAATCGCTATTTACTGCATTTCATTTAAATCAAAATCTAGCCAAAATATGTAATACAAATCTTGGCAAACCTTATTATGAATAATTTGAAAAATACAGTATAATATTATTAAAAATATTTTTCTTGCGTTACTTACTCATTTGTAACCTATTTTCGTTCACACAATATTAATGTTATTATTTAAGTTTCATAATTGATACCTGTTAATACGTTAAAAACGAGTCAAATTTCGATACAACAAAAAGTCCGCCAACTAATGTAAAAATAATTATTAATTCAAAAATGCTTACATTTCATAAGTATTGCATTTTACACAGGTAGTCTAGAAAACGGAAGTAAACGAGAATATAATCTCTTTAAACTAGCATTCTATGCGTTTACATAGTTAATAATAACGTTTGCACGAATCTGTTTGTCTATCGGAGTATGAAATTGATTACCGAAACTAAACAATGTGCTGTATTTTAGCGATTATTTTATTTATATATAAAAACAAATAGAATGTAAGTATGGAGTTAAGAGTTTTCTGTCGGTTTGAGTTTGAAATTAATAACAAAAGTATAAACCAAATTAAAATAAATAATGGCACAAAATCGATATCATACCTTCTGCTATTGAATTTACAATAATATTGTGGAGTCTATATTTTAGTTATAACACAAGTATATCATTGATATAATTATGTTATAACTTGGGATATATACTATATTAACTCTTCTGATGCGAAACTGCGTGGCTTGTCTCCTCGTGCAGCGAAATATAGATCCTTCCACACCAACGCATTTTTTTTTTTAATTTAATAATCTAGTTTGGAGAAACTGAATATACGATAATAAAAAAGAAAAAAACAAACAAAAAACAAACAAAAAATGGTTTAATGTTTCATGGGAATGGGAGTAAATAAGTATATTTGTTTGTTAGATGTATTAATTATACATAGAAAGTATAGCAGGCAAAAGTTGCCAGGAAAAACAAATAAATAAATAATGGCGGAAAGCGAATATTTTTCAAATGAATGTCATAAGCATCGAGGAAATTTTCCTTTCCCTCTCTTTACTCATATATCTCTTTTAATGCACACACAACTCCACTCTCATTCTGTCATGTATAGTCTGACTTTCAGTCTCTCTACCTGTTAGTCTCTGTCTCTAATATATATATATATATATATATATATATATATATATATATATTGTGTGTAGATATATACATATATGTATATGTAAATGCATCACCACATTATGTAGTTGTTGCCACACGAATATGTATACCCCACACACG